>NC_142930.1:148865332-148932832 GCF_046866305.1 Octopus bimaculoides
CTTCACAACTGTAACAGCGAAAGATAGGATTTTCGTAGGTAATACGATATTCGTACAGCTTCACTGTGTAGAAATTAGTAATAGAAAACTATACAGGTAAATTATTTTATAGAGCAGTGGTGCCCAACACTTTATGCATCACGGTCCGGTTTCATTCAAAGTAATTTTTCCATGCAAAACACAACAAAACACAGGAAAGTTCGTTCATATTATGTATAATTTAATTATTGCATATATGACACATATTTTATATTTATAATACACATATAATACAAAACACCCTGCAGATTGCGAAGGTCAATTAAATGCTAATAAAATATAAAAATGCATTCTTCCTGTGCGTACCCGGATCAAATGATTCACGGTTAAATACTAGACTGCGGCGCGGTGGTTAGAGCCACCTCTTCTGGCGGATTTGCGGTTAATTGAAATAATTGTACTTTTTACACGTATTTTTCGTGTGTTTATGGACTACTAGTTAAAGTGCTCCGCTTATGACATAAGGATGTGATTTCCATTCGTGGACTGAGTCACAGATTGTGATCTTGAGCAAAGTATTTCAATTCATGTTGCTCCATCGAACTCGTTTGTAAATGAGTTGGACCAGCCTGTTGGTGTGATTAACCCTCCTCGGAGAAGTAAATCATCTAATTATTGGTCTCTGAAATTTTGGAAATGATTCAAAGATTTGAATTATTGAAAGCTTGCAAACAGTATTTCTAATTATTGAGTAAATTTCAATGAGAAACAGTCTAATGCCTTACCAACAAAATTACTATTTCTTAAAATATGGTCGTAGAATTGAACATTTATCTGTTCATGAAGACTAACTATAATCACTTTTTTTTCGTTTTCATGTGCTTTATGTACTGATATGGTGCTAAAGACGTAAAACTATAACGTGATTCAAAGCGAAGAAAGAGTTATACCAAAGGTTCTGTGTATGGTTATTGAGTAGATGAATATGTGACGCATTGTCAAAAGGGTTTTCGTTTTTCAGTCATTCATATCTATGATATGTAAAAATATGTTTCCTTTTATTAAGTTACGCAGTTACCCAACTTTAAAAATTTGTACGTCAGCAGCTGATTTAAAATTACGATACAAGAATTACCAGCTTACCGATCTCACTCTCCCTCTTCCTCTGACCAATATATATATATATATATATATATATATATATGAAGATAGATAAATTGAGAGCAAGGGTGAAGAGAGAAGGGGGAAAGAGAGATGTGCGTGTATACACACAAACAATCACAAAAATAGATATGTATGCACGTGTGTTTGTCTGCGTGTTCATACGCATATACAAGCACACAACTCAATTTTTAAGTTGACTTTATTATTTTGGTCAGATATTATTAGACACATCCTCATATATTGCAACAAGAGCATTAATAATTGCGGCTAGACTTCCAATAAAGAAAATATGGTATGTTAATACGTTTACAAACAATACAAAAGATAAATAAATAACAAACAATAATGTGAAGTTACATATTTCTTTGACAAGAGACAAAACCAATACTTTTAATAAACGAAAACAATAAAATATCTGCTGTCAAAAAGTGTTAAATCACGTAAATGCAACGAATATTTAATACAAATAAGACATGATGACGCATTATCAATGACGCCTTTTGTCTCCGGACGTGTCTGTGCAGTTGACAGCTAAGATCGTCATTAAGATTTCTACTAAAGATGATTTAGTAATTCAGACAGCGACGCTTTTTAAAAATTCAAGTCGTATATTATTGAAATTGTCCCCGAATTATTTATATGGATTTTGGTGGACTGGAATCTATAGACTTAGCTATGTCAAGATGGATTTTTATGTATTCTTCCTCCCACTTGGATTTGAAATGTTGCCACAATTATAATGTCTATTCTACTGTAATTTTCTGCATTTTCCTGCAGCTGAAAATTGCTCTACATATTGCATTTAATGTAATGCTCGCATTACTTAAATAAATGGAGTAGCATGAAACGTGCGTACTGCAATCATCTTTGAAATCCGTGTTGCTTATTTTGATTTATATATATATATATATATATATATATATATATATATATATATATATATATAAACAAATAATAAATGAGTATATGCATATATACGTACAGGTATGTGCATACATACATCTACCTGCATATATAGGTGCATATCTGGGTACAGGACATTGCAAACAAAACGTAGACAAGAAAATAATAATAACCACAGTACAGAAAACACACAAGCCACATAGAGAACATTTTCCTTCATCAGCTACCCCCGTTTTAACACCGGCGTTTCGAAATGTTGGGTAGGACGCATCGTTAAAATGGCTCTTCCCATGGACCGCAAATTAAATTTGTATGCACAAATTAAACCTGTGCCATGGGGGAATGTAGTGGCGGACAAAAAGACAAGACAGGAAAACAAACGGAAAAGGCTATACGGCCAGACGTGAAAAATTATGAGTACATGAACGCTGTGAGGCACGAACTTGAAAGTGGGGACGAAGTAAGTTCGCGTGTTTGCTCGGCGATAGCCAAGGAAGAAAAGGATTAGTGACCGGAAGCATGTGACCATGCAGGGGTAAGGGAGGGAGAGAGAGAGTGGTAGAGGGAGAAACAAAGGGAGGAAATAGAAGAATAGGTGAGCAACGAGAGAAAGAGAGGAATATAGTGGTAACAGAAGGAAGTACGAGAGGGGAAAAGAGATACGTAGTAGTAACAGAGGAAGAACGAGAGGGGGAAAAAGTGATAGAGAAAGAGATAGAGTAGCGTATATATATATATATATATATATATATATATATATATATATATATATGTATATACAAACACACACACACCTATATATACACACATACATATATATACATACATATATACATAATGTATATATGTATGCACATATATATATATATATTACTTAAGAATATATATTTTATATTATTAAAATTCTGTTCTCCTATATGGGATAACTAAAACTTCATAACTGTTAAGTACGTATCGCAAAAAGAACCGCCAATAAACACCAATAGTAACATAAATTAGCGAATTCCAGGAACATTAATCGATAAAGAACTCTACCGGTGTAATAAATATTATATAATATATACATACATATATACTATGAATATAACATATAGCGTAACATAATATACGTATATGCTTACACACACACACACACACACATATATATATATATATATATATATATATATATATATATATATATATATATATATATATATATATATACACATAAAGTAACAAACTGAGGAAAAAATTCTTCAGAAAGGTGTGTTAAACATCCAATTCACTAGTACTTCAGTTGGATACCATATAAATATTGATATAATTCAATAATAAATAAAAATTAAATATAGAGATACTCTATCGACATTCAATAATTTATTTATATTACAATATTACATAATATTACATAAACAACTATAAAATCTGTAAAAGTCATACAAATTGTTTCGACTTATATATATATATATATATATATATATATATATATATTGTTTTTTTTTCTGATATACATAATAGCAGTTTAATTATATAAGTCTCTTCCCGGTCAATCGGTTCAGTAAGACGAAATCCCTTCTGGAAAGGATGGCTGGATTGTAAAAATTGAATTAAACGTCTGGGAGCGTTTATTATTCAATTTTACATCAATTACAATTAAAAAACAACAAAAAAATTTTAACGGACGATACAGTCCAGTGGGTGTAATCCACAACCATCGAAATGCACTTCATTATATCTCAAACGCATACCAATTGAAACCCTTTTATATCAAAGATAGTCTCTTGTCATCACAAACATACAACAATAATATATGTGCGTATATAAATTAATATAATTAAGTATCTAAGTCTTCACCTACGTGTAACTACATCAATAAATGTATAAACAATTACATCTTCAATGCAGCAACTTTTTTATCTATTCAAATTAGTTGGTATAAAAAAATTGTTTAAATTAACTAATAATAGTCTTTTATATTTATATTTGGTCGAAAGGGTAATTACGCAGTAGATATCAATAGAAACCTAATGAAAATTTCTCTCGTTGTTTAATTAATCCATGGCAGGGAGAATTCTGTAATTATTATACTTTAGGCTACAGTAATGGTAATCGAATTTACTAATTTTTTAGGCGGTAACCAGATTTCAAATTTCTTAAAAAATGATTATTATTCGGCCATCATGAAAGGGAGAATTCAGTGAATTGGCAAAAAACATCGAAACAAACCACACAAGCAACAAGCAGTGTTCCCGATGAACATGTCTGTATTATTATTTACAAAATTTAAATAGATAAAATGTATATAAATATAATTTAAATGGATAAAAGAGTTGTATTGAAGATGTAATTGTTTATATCCTTTTTGTTGCAGATACACGTAGGAGAAAACTTAGATACTTAATTATATACATTTATATACACACATATATTATTGTTGTATGTTGTGATGACAAGAAATTATCTTGGACATAAAAGGGTCTCAATTGATATGTATTTGAGATATAATGAAGTGAATTTCGATGGTTATGGATTAAACTTACTTGATTGTATCGTCCGTTAAATTGGTATATTTAAAATTGTAATTGATGTCAGTTTGAATAATTAACACTCACGCTCATACATACATATATGTATTATATATAAGTTTTCAAATGGAAAGTGGTTGCATTTTCAATAGCGATGCATTTCATCCAAACATACCCCGGTAGAGTTCCATATCGATTAATCTTCCTGGAATTTGCTAATTTGTGTTAGTATCGGGTGTTCTTCTTCGGCATCTGCGCTTAACACTTCTGATGTTCTATGAATCCGATATAAGAGAACAGCAAAACAAAATGCTTAGCGGCATTTCTTCTGACTTTACATTAGGAGTTCAAATTTCGGGGTCGGTAAAATACATACCAGATCATCATGTGCTTTAGCAGAAAGGATTATTTACCACTTAGCTAAGAGGGTGAACTATCGCAATCGTTACCACGCCAGACAAAAAGCTTAGCGGCATGTATTCTCAATTTTACGTTCCAAATTCAAATTCTGTCTTGGTCGATGTCGCCTTTCAATTTTTCTAGGTCGATAAAATTAGTACTAGTTACGTTTTGGGGTCGATATAATTGACTATGTTCTTCCCCCGAAATTCCAGGTCTTATGCCTGTAGCAGAAATGATTATTTAGTATTTAGCTAAAGTGATAAGATGGCTGAATCGTTAGCACGTCAGACAAAATGCTTAGCAGTATTTGTCGTCGTCGATTTTTCCTCTCGTTCTTTCCAGAGCGATAAAGTAAGTACTAGATGAGCAGTGGGGTAGATGTAATCGACTCGCGTCTCCCCACAAGGCCCTGTGCCTGTTACAGAAAGGATTATTCAGTTCAAATCTGATCGAGCAGACCTATAATGACAAATATCCGAACCGTGACCATCACCGTTTTATTAAGACAGTGTACTCAAGAAACATGCATAGCATGTGGAGTCGGGGAGTAGAGCATCACTTGAAACTAAATATCTTATTTCTCACAAAAAGTTTCGGTTCCTAATCACAAATTAATTTTATCGACACCAGGTCCTGCTGTGACTGCATTTCTGTCAATATCATTTCGGTGAATATAGCAGTGTTACTAAAATTAGTGTATCGACTGTAATAATGTATTAAAAAGTGGGTGGAGGAGTGAATCACGATGCAAAAAAGATGATTGATTGATGAAAGGGAACAAGGAGGTGGAAATAGCGGTTTGATGATAGGGTTAGAGATGTGGCCGCTGACAAAGATACGGTGGTATGAAAAATCAAAGTGTATGACATGACTGCAGGGTATGAATTTTAAGATAGGACTGATGAATTAGGGCAAGATTTATGATTATTTGTGACAAAAAAAATTGCTTTAAAGTCATTTTTTAGATATTGTGCTGCCCTGAAATCAAGAGCCGGTGTCAGTATATTGCTATTGAAGGATTAAAGAGGCATTTTTTAATTGATTTCAAAATATCCGCTATGATAGCATGGAGTCCGATACTTTAAAGACTTGAAAGACGCAATCGTAGCAAAATATATGAAGATCAAAGAAAGCAAATTTGAATTACTTTTGCTTTTTTTGTAAAATGAAGAGTGGTATGGGAACGAGTGTACAAGTGTGTATGTTTCTTAAAGACTGAAAGTTCAGTATACATATGTGTGAGTATGAAGGTATGTTTGTTTGCGCATAGGTGTGTATTTTTATCGAAGCTGAGGATGAATGAAAAGCTCAGTAGTCGCATATATTTGACGTTGGCATGGCAGCTCTTTCGCAAAATATGGGGATAAAACTTGTTTCAATTCTGTAGTAGAAATAATAATTTACTGTGAATAATATTATTTTGTTTATTCGCATCTATTTTCTGAATTTCTGAAAATGTTAGTAAGTCTTTAGTTAACTTAAATAAATATTCATTTATATCCGAATTAGAGTTTGTGTCAGCAGCAATCCTTCATGAAAATAAAAATGTAAATCGAGTAGACATTCCTTCTCTGAAAAGATTAAGAAGAACAAAAAAGAACATTTTCAAAAGGCAATGATATTATCGTCGGCATGACTGTGTTGTTAAGATGCTCACTTTGTAACTACATGGTTTCAGGATCAGTTTAAATGCACGGCAGCTCGATCAAGTGTCATCTCTTACACCATTGAGCCGACTAATGCTCTGTGAGCAAATTTCTAAGACCGAAACTATATGGAAATCTGTTCTGTGTGTATATGCGCCTGTGTCTGCATGCGTGTGTGTCTTTGCATTTATCACCGGTATCGGTAGTATAAGTACATGGCTTAAAGAACAAGCTCTGGGATGGACTTGTTCGATTGAAAGTTTCAAAGTCTTTAATCGACCATGTTCCAGCATAGTCGCAATTTAATGGTTGAACCAAGTAAGAGACAAAACAGTTGTACTGAAATTAAAAGAAACGATGTAAAAATCCAAAGGAAAATTTAAATACACGGGTAGCGAAACCCTGCTTTTATAATATTCACGGCGTTTGTAATTTCTTCGAAACTACAAAAATGTACCCTAAACATCGGAGAAAACGGTGAGGATATAATATTTTAATGTTTAAGTATCGTGGTAACAATATCAGGTTTATTCTTACTGTAACTGGTCATAGACCCCTTTACTTTTAGCATTCTCCTGTTTCTTGAGCTATCTCTGCAATTTGGATAGTTTTCTTCCACATTTTACCTTTACAGCCACTCATGATTATATATTTAGGAAAAGCTTCAAGCTGAATTTTTCGAGTTTCTTTTTATTCTTATTGAACCACCAAACATGCACGTACAGTCCCAAGTGCTTAACACACAGAAAAATCAAAAACATCGCAGTTGAATAGCTTTTTTATTCAACAAATATAGCAAATTTCATGTCTTTTGTTTTAAATGGTAAACACCCGGGTAATGCTCTAGTCAAAGAGTAGTAGTCGACATTATACAAGAGAACGATAAAGATTGGTTCTTATTCTACTCAGACTAGTTGAATGAGAGCGTGGCTCACTAGGTCTCAATACAAACCTAATGCTATTGGGTATCGACTGAATATCGTTTATTAAATTCGAGCTTAATACTAAGATTCAGCGTTACTGAATTCGTGCCAAGCGTTATCATGTCAAATTGACAAAAAATCGTTTTTGTGTTTTTGTTGCTGGTTGTGGTGGTATTGTTGCCAATTAAAATAAGAAATGCATTCAGTATCTATACTGATATTTACCGTTTATAAATTGAAAACCTGATAGAGCCGTCATTAGATTTCACTGTTAAAACATTTTCCATTATACAATATTCTTATGTTAATTTTTAAAAATGTTATTTACAATTGTACCGAATGCCATTACGTGTAGTGAGAGAGAGAGCAAGATTTGATTTGAAAAGAAAGAAAACACTTTAATGACATCATGATGTTTTAGTTTATGTTGAGTATCCATTAGTGTTTGCTGCAGCTGAAATCTTGGATAGAAAATAGAATGAGATTGAATGTCCATCGTCAAGGACATTTTTCTTATTCTTTTCTTTTCTTCCTTTTTTTTTGTCATGTCAGACCACTTTTCGACCTCACCATTAGTATTCCTAGCTTCACTATACATAGAATGAATTTCGCATTAAATATCTAATTAAAGAGCAACACTTCTACAGAGCTAATGCCCTGCTGGCGGCTAGATTTAACTGTTTACCCTATTAATAAGTTAAAACGATGTTTCTACGTGTAATAATAACACAGAAAAAAAAAATACATGTAACATTATAGCTCCAGGTTAGATAAACTCATATTTCGTAGAGATAACATTAATGATCTAAGATTCAGAGAAGGGGACACGTATTACAAAAATGGGATAAAAATAACCCCCCCCCCATTATAGTATGACACATATTAAAGTTGCATTAGCTTAATTTCCCTTTGCAGATGAAGGTTAATACGCATGTCCGGTGACATCGACCTTATAGAACTGAACGGAAGAGAACTAATTAAAATGTGCAACCTTTTAACATGCAACGAGAAATCAATAGCAAACTCCTTTAGTTTATGAAAAATCAAAGATGAAAACATAAATACTGCGAGCAATAACATCAACAAATACGACAACACAGTCTATAATAATAATAATAATAATAATAATAATAATAATAATAATAATAATAATAATCACTATTATTATTTTTATTATTATTATTATTATTATTATTATCATTATTATTATTATTATTATTATTATTATTATTGCTATAATGAAGGAGAATAATTTAATATGAATATAGTGTACGGCTTCAATAAACTTTTTTCTTTTTTTTTTTTTTTTCAGAAAATAAAAACCAGGCGGTTAATTAATATATTATTAATATATTTTCTTTGGGGAGAAAATGAAAGGAAAAATATGAATTCTAACTCGACAAGGGAGAGACAATAGAACGCAAGGTGTTCATTAAATGGCGGTTTAAATTGTTACTGTTAAAAGTCAACTACCATGAAAAAATTAATATTATGCAACATAATATGTTGCAATTTCGTAGCTAATGGTTAATATGCAGCGTATGATACACATGCGGTATTAGTAATTTTGTTTGTGGTTATATTTCTGTAGTTTTTTTTGTTTTGTTTTTTTATTTACGGCTAACATCAAAATAATTCAAAATAATCTAATTTAGACCCGTAATCTAAACAGCTATAGCATTTAAATACAAGCAAATCTACTTTTACGCTGGAGCTCGGTTTGCAAGACCTAGCAACCTTATTCGTGCAAATTGTAGGTCAAGAAAAACTAGAGTGGCGTAATGGACAATGTTGCCCATTATTAACGAAATGCTTAGTGGCATTCCGATAGTCTATAAGTTCTCAGTTCAAATGCCGCTGAGGTCAACTTTGCCGTTCATCCTTTCGTGCTCGATAAAATAAGTACCAGTTGAACCCGGGGGTCGATGTAATCTACTAGTCTCCACCCCGTAATTGCTGGACTTGTGTTTGAAACTAAAGTTTTAAACTAATAATAACGTTCATATGAGGCAGCGAGTTGGTAGAATCGTTAGTACGCCCGACAAAATGCATAGAGGCATTTCGTCCGTCTTCATGCTCTGATTTCAAATGCCGCCGATGTCGACTTTGACTTTCATTAATTGGGATCGATAAAAGAAAGACTAGTTGAGTACTGCTGTCGATGGTAATCGACTACCCAGTTCCCTAAAATGGCTAGGTTTATGCCAAAATCCGAAACCAATATTAACGTCTACAAAGTTTACTCATTGCACAGCCGACCCCAGTTCAGCAACAAACATTTATTAATCATTTATTGGTCATTCGATCTGCTAGAAACTGCAACCATATATACATCAAACTGCATACAACCGTTTTAGTGACAATTCCGATTACATTATTTAATGTTTCCTTCCATTTTTAACATAGTACAGTATGATTTGATGGATGTGTGGTTTTTATATCTGGTAGGTCGAGCTCTTTTGCTGTTCATAACATTTTCCCGTGTTTTGTTGTTGTAGATAGTGGTAACAGGGATAACGTTGCCAGATGTCGTCTCATTTTACTGTACATGCAATGGCTCGTGTGTGTTTATGATTGGGTTTTATACAAAAAGTGAGCTAGTAGGAATATCCATTCATTAACACAAAAGACATCTACCTCATTCTTTCTGTATTCTCCATCTTACATCGTTTATGTTTTAAATTTTTACATGATTTCCTTTCCTTCTTAATTTTTAACATTTGAATGTGTTCTCATTAATTTGAATTAGTTCGCTTAAGCAATTCATTTTAAATTCAACCTAACATTAACATGATGAATATAACTAATATTTTTTGAATCACATGCATTACATTGTTAGGCATGATAAAGGCTATATTTAGTTAATTATGTTTCGTTCTTCTTCCAAAGCCTGCCATGATAAATTTTGCACATTAATCCTTCTAGTTTTATAATAAAGCATTAGTCAAGCACTACTGCCGAATAATTATTCTACAAGGTTATGGATTTCCCTAACAAAACTGTCATAATGATTGTATTTGACATTAATAATTACCATTTTATACACACACACCATACACACACACACACACACACACACACCCACACACACACACACACACACACACACACACACACACACACACACACACACATATATATATATATATATATATATATATATATATAGGCGCAGGTGTGGCGGTGTTGTGAGAAGTTTGCTTCCCAAAACACATCGTTTCGGGTTCAGTCCCACTACGTGACACCTTGGGTAAGTGTCTTCTACTATGGTCTCGGGCCGACTAAAGCCTTATGGGTGAGTTTGGTACACGGAAACTGAAAGAAGCCCGTCGTGAGTATATACCATATCTATTATATGGTATATCTGAGGAAGATCACAGAAATTGAACAGCGCTTCATCGCATTCCAGCTAAAGAATCACCAGCACACAACTGTCTCTGAATAATGTTTATTATTCAGATATTCTAAAGAATAATCTGATATCCTAATGATATATCAATGTAAACTCACCAACTAAAAGCTGGTATCCAGTACAGGAAAAACTGTTGTCAGTTGCTGTTAAAGCCTGCTATTTCCATATTCGTGTTATCTTATTCTTATATTAACTCTATGCAATAGCGGAGTTCCACATGTTTATCAAGCGTTTGAATATATCCTGCTGTAGGGTGGCATGTGATAGCCAATAATGGCAGCGGAGCTTTTATTTGCACGTTATGAGATGATAACCCTGATTATATATGTATAATACTGACGTTAAAGAATTCTCGATCGGCACTTTTCGGACGATTATGACCCCTGTTAGTGTATATGTTTTCATTCATGTGCGTTAACTACAGCATTAGAGCCGTTTAGCTCTTATTTCTAGCAATATCGGTGTTTCCCACCACCCTAGTCACATTTAGGGACAATTATAATTCTCTTTTTTGGTGAAGCATTGCAAACTGCTGTTTGTATTAATTTTATATGTGTAAGAAATAATACGGAATTGAGTTATAGAGATTTGTGTTGACTGGATTGTGTCAACCATATTAACCAATAAGCAATTTACAGGAAGTGAATATATAAACTCAGATCATCTACAATCGCTTGTAATACAAACTATCAATTCATAGGTAAATGAAAAATATTAATAATAAATGATATTTTGCAAAGGAAAGAGAAACAGTATAGAAATACAAATACTTCTTATATTGCAAATTTCTTTAGTAAATTCATTACCTTGTATATATCTATCTATATATATATATATATATATATATATGTATGTATATAATTTATTATTATCCTAAGGCGTGATAAATACACATACACATTTGTGTGTAGATATGGCATGTGTACATGTAAACATATAAGTCTGTATCGCTTTATGGTGTGTACATATGCGTTTTTGTTCAACGTTGTTGCTGGAATAATTCCAATTAATGAATCATGTGTATTGTATTATATTCTGTTTTAGAATGCGGCATTAGCATTATTAACCATTACCATCTCACTCGCCCTTCAGGTGTTATGGTCCACTCCGTAGAAAGAAGGTGTAACTTTCATTGTCTACGAAGTCATATCTAATTAAAATTAATGACCGAGTGGGTACATATTTATCGACCCTTGAATGTTCGACAAAGAGTTTGTATCCTGAATGTAATTGCGTTTTCCTCGAGTAGTTCTCATTTCTTTTTTCAGAATTCTTTATTTCATTTCTATTGTATTTATAAGGTTAAAACAAACACAGTAAATAAACGGTAAACTAGCCAATGTTTCTTCCTCAGATGTATTTTCTATTTAGTTAAATTTGCAATGTTCCTCTGGTGAGATTTTGAAATTGAATCCGGTTTAAGGAAATGGGGAAACGTATCTTAGTTTAATTTAAACAGTGAAATGGAACCTTCAGCCACAGGCGAAAACATTTCCTGAATGGAATTAAATAACTTAAAACAAATTATTACCAGCGAACAAAGGAAGTTTTACCATTTGATCTACAATTGTATCTGTCTAATGATTAAATCAACATCAAATTATTCTAGTAAAAGAGGAGTATAACGGAGGAAAGATAAGATTAAAAGGAAGATAAAAATGTAAGAATGAAATAGAAAGGTTAATAAATGTCACAAAATCCATTAGTATATGTTTAAAAAATGTGTAAGAGCATTTCTCTCAAATAGATTTTTATATGATAATATGTGCGGAAATAGTATTAATGATTTGTCTAGTGAATAATTGTCGACAGTGTGTCGAATTCTGAAAGCAATTACGAACTCGGTACATAAGAAAATGAAATTAGCAAAGTAAATGATATCAAGCTACCGAAGAGTTCGAAGAGAATATAGAGTTTCTATGTATGTGAGAGAGAGAGAGGGAGAGAGAGAGAGAGAGAGAGAGAGAGAGAAAGAAAGATAGAGGGGAGGGAGAGAGAGAGAAACAGAGAGGGGAGGGAGAGAGAGAAACAGAGAGGGGAGGGAGAGAGAGAGGAATATTACGCCGGCGGGAAATTTACTTGAAGTAACTTACAGATTTTCCTCTTTATGCATACATAACCATAAATATACACAAAAACACAATCAAATATATGAATATTAAATACATATACATACATATGTATATATAGACAAATATCCACACACGTTCTCTCTCTCTCTCTCTCTCACACACACACACACACACATATGTATATGTATGCTCGTGTATACGTGTTAGATTAACCTTATTTTAAAATCATGTTTAAGAATGTCAACGTACATTACATAAAGATGGTGTGACTCCAGGATAAGAATAGAGTCAAATTTCTTGCGATGTACGAGTCAACATGATCTTCACTATATACATTACCTACATATCTTGTATATGTCTTCAAAACGGATGCAATGACATTTAACATTACAGGAATGCTGCAATACCTATATATAAATATTCTTCTGGTGTTATTGCATATAGATTTTCGCGATAACTCACCCACCACTATTGAATACTGGTTTGAGTTCTGTCGAGGTTAATAAAATATTATAGGACTGAGGTTCGTTAATCTAAGGTATAAGCTTGCCTCATATTTTTCGTTTAGCTGTAAAGGATCAATATCAAGTGCGACCGAACAATGTTCACGTTATGTTTGTTTAGTTCAAACTACTATCTGCAATACACCGGCTCGTTTCTTTGAAATGACCTGAGGAAATCGGCTGCATTTCAATTGCGGTATATGTCTTAAGAATTTATAGCTTATTTTCATACATATAGACACACAGATACACACACGCGCACACATGCATCCACGTACTCATAGATTTTGGATCTATGAATTCATTAAATTATATGTTTAAATCATACAGCTTATAACTCTTTTCACTAACTGTGAAACGCCTGTACGTTTATGAATGAGCTTGTACAGTAAAACCAGTGAGTGTGATGCGGCTCTATGTTTAGAGAAAACAACTATCTACAAAAAGGAACGCTTTTAACACAAACTCTGCTCGATTCAAGTGATTGAACTAGGAGCCCCTTCGGTCATGAATGACCATGGGATTGCTTCTAGAAAGTCCACCTCCGAGGCACAAGTCCGGGCAGGGTTGTTTATGGAAGACCATTATCCGCCCATGCATACCAGCCTCCCCTCTCTACGCCACCGATGTTATCCAAGGGAAAGGCAAAAGTCGATACAGTTTCGCACCAGTGACGTCTTAATACATTTCTACAGCTGAGTGAACTGAAATAACGTGAAATAAAGTGTGTTGCTCAAGAACACAACACACAACCCGATTCGGGAATCGAACTCACTATTTCATGGTTGTGAGCCTGAAGCCATGCGCCAGTAACCGCATATTTTTTTTTATCAAAATCTGCATTCGATAGTTCTAAATATGACCCAGTAGTTCTTATGACCAGGCCACCTTAATTAAGGGAGGTCTATATTGTACATGCATCTATTACTATAATCTGTCAGATATACTAGTTACTAGTAAGTCTGACAGAAATATTTGAAAGTTCTAACATCTCAATACCTGATAAGTCTTATGATCAGCTCTAGAACTAGAACACGTTATGTTTTTGAACGCCAGTATTGCTGAAGATCTTGGTAATAAGTTCATGACCATAAAAGCAGACTTGATGAGTGGAAAGCACACTGTTAGACAAATGCAACATACAGCAATGATTTATTTAGCGTTATTTCCATCAACGCTTACTCGTAAAATTATTCACGGTTTTTAAGTAGCCTTATTATAGGGCATCACTGCTCACCCTTTTTCTACGAAGAAACAAGAGTGAATGCGCTACATAATACAGTCGTGGCCAAAAGTTCGGAACATAGGTATGAAAATTGGAATGTTTATATGAAATGCCCAAATATATGCGCTGTATATATTTGAATCGAATTGTACTAGGGCACAACAATTTTAATTTTCCAAACTTTTGGCCACGACTGTATTTTCCAACACAAATCAATCACTTTCCTACCGTTCACTTCAATAGGAGCACTAAGAGTAGATCAAAGATGGAATGTGAGAGAGAAACCGAATGAAATTTGACCTGAACGCGGAACGGCCCTCATTGCATGAGAGTTTAACTGGTATATGATTGATAATGCTGTCCCATCGGATTTGTAATTAATACAGACTAGCCATTTGTGATTAATGAGTGTGCAGCCAGTGTTCATTGGCTTAACGAGAAGAGCTTAATTCATTCGCCATCTTATGTGACCGACCAAATGACCAAATTCCATTTGTTGCTGTTTTCTACGTTTCTGTTCTTGTTATGCACCAGCTCAATCGAAACAATCTTTATTTTATAGGAGTTTCAGAAACGCGATTCTTTCTTCTCCTGTTGGGGATAAGGTTATTATACAATTCAAATAGGCAGTAAACAAAAGACAAACACAGCTGATGGAACGACAAGCAGGTGTATTAGTTTGACGGTCGGGAAGAATGGAACAGTCTTTAGTGTTTAGAGCCTTCGCTCTTCGTTAGAAAGGGATGATAGAAAAATAAGATGAGAGAGAAAACGAAGAGGCAAACAATGTGCGGGGTTAACGGTTTGGCTAACAGTACATTCCTTACATTCCTTATATACATTATAGATCCACACGCGTTTAACATCATACTTGTTGATTATACATAATTAGATTAATTTTTGATAATTCAATAATTGAACTGAAAAAAAAAAGACGCTGCAAATTAACTTATTTCTAACGGAGATGACGAAGTGGAGACTTACAGAAAAACTGAAATGTCTTAGGAGATCAGGTAAATATGAGCTCGTCATATTCAGATGTAAGCATTCAAGATTTGTTCTTTCAGTTTCTTTGATAGCTATGGTACTTAACCAGTGGCCCGAAATTCTTTTTAACTAGACGTAGAACACTCTTGGTTAATAAGTGGTTAATTAGACCGAATGTCATTCGAAGATATGTTAATATTGTGCGTCAAGTCCCCACCCCCACCACACACACACACGCACACATTTCAGCCTACCAATATGAACGAATTTATGGACCGGAGTTGCATGAATCAACTTCGCTTTACCATTTATGTGTGTGTATGCATGCATGTATGCATGTATATGTGTATGTATGTATGTATGTATGTATGTATGTATATATCTATCTATCTAATTATATGTATGCATGTATGTATCTGTCTATCTAACTACATTTATGTATGTTTATATGTATGTATGTATGTATGTTTGTATGTATGTATCTATCTATCTAATTATATGTATGCATGTATGTATCTGTCTATCTAACTACATCTATGTATGTTTATATGTATGTATGTATGTATGTATCTATCTATCTAATTATATGTATGCATGTATGTATCTGTCTATCTAACTACATCTATGTATGTTTATATGTATGTATGTATGTATGTATGTATGTGTCTATCTATCTATCTATCTCTCACTCTATCTAACTGTGTTTTTATAAAGAAACCTTTGGAACTTACGATACTTTGAAATAAATCTCCAACTCATACCTTGTAAAGTTTTAAAGACACACACACAAACATAATACAGATACACACATACGTATGTATGAAACAAAATCATAGCCAAACTACATTTATTACTTGATAATATTAGTCCGTTGATAATGCTAATATTGGCCCTAACAGTTTCAAAATCTTGCAATATTATCTGTATCACTTTGACTTTATTTTAGTAGTGATGGTGTGGTGGGGAGCTAATCAAATTAAATATTGTTATTTCAATAAACATCACAGAGGGGACACGACGCAATCTTGTCTCTATGAAATATAACCCGCAATTTCAGTCGCAATATATACGGTTTGCTTTATATACTTGCTTAAATAATTTCATATGACAAAGTAGTAATTACAAGTATATAATAATATATTTGTTTCTTAATACACATGCACATAAAACATTCGTATATATATATATATATATATATATATATATATATATATATATATATATATATATATATATATATATAAATATAGCAAATAAGTAACACGGATGTCAAGGTATTAGTGTACTACGGCCGTTTCAGGCGGCTCCATTTAATCGAACAATGCAATCATTATATTAGTTTGAAATACACCGCTGTCTTCGGATGCCAAAGACATATATAATTGTGTGTGTGCGTAAATCTTCAAGTATTTACCAGCATGTGAATGCGTCTACCTATGTTACCTGTACGTATGCATTTGTGTCTGTTTCCTTATATATTTGTTAGTATGATACTATGGTAACACATTCCTTTGTTGATGATTATATTATTTACCCATTGTGAAAATATTTCGATTTAGGTGAATTGCAAATTTATCATGCTCACTTAACGCCCAATTTGGTGCTACTCGTAACACAAAAATGTGTAAACGTATAATTCAAACAAAGAATAACTTATTTGTAGAGCCAAAAGCGTTTGCTTATTGCTCTAAATTCCAATACACACATCCACTATTAGACCACTTTTCAGTGTTTTATGCAGCAATGAAATCTCACTAACTGCAATTGGTAAATTCTGTAAGCGTGCAAATGGGCGTAAATAGTTTCTCTTGTATATAGCCGTAACTGAGGTTGTAAAAAGGAGAATTTTCTGTGAAGCTAATGCAATTACTACGCTACATTTAACACCGAACGATGATAGTAAAATTGCTGTACAAATTCACCAAGTGATTAAGCTGTAACTAATTCTCTAGATTGAAAAGACATACGTTTGCTGCACGCCGACACAGATTCTCTGTTATCTGTTATGTGTTTTTTTGTTTTGTTTTTTAAATAAGTTTCTTATTTTAACTTTGGTTTCATTCTTTACGCATACACACAATTATATTTGAACCGGGATTTACACAGCGCTGTAGTCAAATACTGAAAGGAACTGTTTTACTGAGTAGCAGTGTCTATACATCAGGAACACTTAGTGGCGTTTGAATATAATGTTAACTTTAAATGCATACAAGCACACAGATACACACACAAAATGTCTCGGACCGACCAATGCATTGTGAGTGGATTTGGTAGACGGAAACTGAAAGAAAACGCCGTATATGTGTGTGTATGTGTGGGTGTGTGTGTTTGTGTTTGTTTGTCCCCCAGCATCGCTTGACAATCGATGCTGGTTTGTTTACGTCCCCGTAACCTAGCGGTTCGGCAAAATAAGACCGATAGAATAAGTACTAGGGTTACAAAGAAGATTTGCTCGACTAAAGGCGGTGTTCCAGCATGGCCGCAGTCAAATAACTGAAACGAATAAAAGAATAAAAGAATATTCCCCTCGTAGGCATACATACTAATTGCAGCGGTCCTTCACTTTTTCTAAGCCCTGTAAAAGAACTCGGAAGGTTGGGACTCCAACCAGGCCTTTCGTGACACCCAAGAACTTTTCAGCACCCCACTCCCTCGCATATAGATATATTTGGTTAAATCTCCTTATTTTGTAATCTGCATTTTACCTTTGCTCTTTTATCACAAGATCCGTCATATATTCCCGTCATGCAAAAACTATAACTTTGCACCGACATAGCAAAAAGCCTCGTTTTGCCCTAGTTAAAATATATGACTCACAATAGTCCATAAAATAGAAACAAACTTAGATATTATAAGGAAGTCGCTCAATTGTATATGGTAAACGGTGAAATTCATCCCTGTAGTGAACATAACGAGTTTAATCAAGAAGGGCAGTTTCCAGCAGTTCACGATGCTCTGCGAAGTGAAATGAAGTCAGTAGGGAATTAATTATTCGATTCTGTGTTTACAACCGGAGCGGAAGTGTACCAGACTAGATAATCGTTTATGTTAATGATGGAATGAAATCACACCGGATTAAGTTTTGCAGTTAATCCGTCCGCTGGTGAATACAGACGATCCTATCAACAATACAATCTATAAAAATATTCAGATTAAGCAGTTGTTTGTGTACTTTTGCCATAAATTTATATTCGCATGGTTGATGTTATCGACTAACCTTCAATTGGAACATGGACAAAACTACCACACACGATTCATTTTTCAATTTTTTTTTTGGGGGGGGGGGGGCTCATAATAGATGTCTGGCATCTAGAATTCTGGATTCTATTTTCATGTTTGTATTTGTGTCAATCATTGGACTACTACAATGCCGGAGCACCGCCTTGGACTGTTTAGTCGAATAAGTGAACCCCAGAACTTGTTTTTTCAGCTTGGTACGTCTTCGCTCTCTTGATGCCGAACTACTAAGTCATGAGTACATAAGACCGGTGTCAAGCTGTGCTAGGAGACAAGCACAAAGACACACATACACTGCCACATACGCGCACAAGCAAACGCACAAACACACACAGACACACGAGACGTTCCCTTCATTTTACATCAACCAAATCCACTTATAGCGTTTCGGTTGGCTCGGGGCTATAATAGAAGACACTTGCTTAAAGTGCTGCTCATTGCGACTGAAGCGAAGACCACATGCCAAGGAAGCAAGCTTCTGAACCATACAGTCACTCCGTTGTATGCAAGCCAAAACCGCCCCGGATTATACACCTTCGTATTTCGATAACATTCTTCTTGGATTTCAAAATATATATCTAATTAACCAAAATTAAACGTAGCTTTATAGCACATTTTGTGGAATTAAATCTCAATTTAGAGTAAAAAGAGCAAGGAATTCGATTGCGTGTGCCTGTCTATTTTGGTGTTAAACTAAAAAACATGTGACTGCAGTACGGTTTCAGCATCCGGTCATAGACGATTTATTCTCTTACATAGTCTACATGCCAGGATATTATTAATCCAGCCGATTTATAGAGACTTCGTGGGTACACACACACAAAACACACACACACACACACACACACACACACATACACACACAAACACACACACACACATACACAGACACAGACACACACACACACACACACACACACATATATGTATATATATATATATATATATATATATATATATATAGAAAGGAAGGAGAGTGGAAATGATAAATCCATACGTACAGGCTTGCATACAAACGTACAGGCATACATTCATGCATAGATACATACATTCGTGTACAACGATACAGAAAAGTGATAATCACAAAAATATGGGCAGTAAGATTAATGGAAAACAACGAACGTAATGTCTGCGTAATGGAGCAATGCATAAATCTAGTGTCAAACAGTGCACATATACAACACACAATGTGTGTTTGTGTTTGTGTGTGCGTGCGTGTGTGTGCATATGCTTGCGCATGTGTGTATATAAACATACATATACATGCTTTAATTACACAAAGACAGGCAAAGATAAGTTTCTTAAAAATATATAATTTTCAAGAATACGACGTTGTAATGAGTATTTTTCGCGATGTAGATGAAATTGCAATATTTCATTCTGAAAGAAAACGCTAATAAGAATGGGGTGGAATCTTTAAAGTGTGACTGACTAATATCAGACATGATAGCGTTCTCCTCTCAAATACTGGCCAACGCCATTCCAATTGAAATTTATCTTATCAGTATAGCAATACTTCATCATGTCATACGTGTTTCTGCTGATTAGTTACTCTGAAATATTAGAGCGCACGAATGATTATAACGTAATGTTAATAATAATGTTGTTGGTGTTGTTATTTCTGCTGTTGTTTTTATTTTTATTTTTATTAGCAATGATATGTCACGCCGTCAATAGCGTGCGGCGTGAAACCAGAGATAGTGAATTTGCTGTGTTTGCTGTAGATGACTGTGTTTGTTATTGGTGTTGGTCCTGTCAGGATTGCAGATGATATCACTCTGAGTACTTATTAACATTGGGTTCAAAATTTGGCACAAAGCCTGAAATTCTGGGGAATGCAGTAAGTCGATTACATCGCCCCCAATGTTCAACTGCTACTTATTTTATTGACCGCGAAAGGATGAAAAGCAAAGCCGACTTCGATGGAAATTGAACTCAGAACGTTAAGACGGACGAAATGCTACTAAGCATATTTCCCGACATGCTAATGGCTCTGCCAGCTCACCATCTTCAATAATAACGATAAAGGTTTCAAATTTCAGCACAACTCCAGCAATTTCGGGGGAGGAGGTAAGTCGATTACAGTACTAACTGATACTTATTATCGATCCTGAAAGGATGAAATGCGAAGCCGACCTCAGCGGATATTTGAACTCAGAACATAAAGACGGTCGAAATGCTGTTAGGCATCTAATCCGGCACGCTAACGATTCTGCGAGCTCGCCACCTTATGGTGCTTATTAATATTAGCGTTGTTGCATATGGTGTCTCGCAAAATTAGTACCAGTTGAATAGCAGGGTCGATGTTATCGACTTTGCTTTTCGTCCTTTCGGGATCGATAAATTAAGACGATCTAATCGACTGGCCCCCTCCCCCCAAATTTTGGGCCTTGTGCCAAGAGTAAAAAATAATATTAACGCTATCGTATTAGGCGGCGGGCTGGTAGAATCGGTAGCACGGCACAAAATGCTTAGCGTCATTTCGTTCATTATTAGGTTCTGAGTACGAATTCCGCCGAGGTCAACTTTGCGTTCGATCCATTCGGCGTCGATAAAATAGGTGCCAGTTCGGCACAGACATCATTGTAATCGTCCCCCGAATTTACTGCCCTTGTGCCAAAATTTGAAATTAAACTGAGTTAATTGTTGTTCTTAATGATGTTCGTATTTATAGTGAAGGACTAATGATCTCTCTGACGAGAGTACAATTCCGTATGATACACCACCATTAACACCACCAGCAAGAAAAAAGCTGAGATTGCTTACACAAGGAAATACCTGTAGTATCAAAGTTTTAAACGATTTCCAAGATATATATAAAAAGAATCTGAAGAAATTCCCTTCTAAAATCGTTTTCTTTTCTAACTGCACAAACAAGTGATTCGCTTCAAAGGCTCTCCCACATTGCGTATCACTGGCAATAATATTAATTTAAATGTTCTTAGTATTTCTTGTATTCCCTCTTCTGCTATTGCATATTCATCTCTCTCTCTCTCCCCCCCCCCTTTCAAGCACACTCAAAAAACATTACGCAAACACAACTCCCATTAAAAGAAATGGAACATCAAAGTAAATCCAAATGTAAAACTGAAAATAAATTAAAGCATTAAGGACGCTCACACAGCCATTCACCGTATGGGAATTTTCTTAAGACCCGTTTATGCTTAGAAAACACTGGGAAAAACGTAGCTGAAAAGGGTGCTGTAATGAAATGTAGCCGTTCACTACATTTTCTTCTATTGTTATTACAATTTTTTTCATTATGTTACACTTGCTTGATTTAATACATAAGCATGAAATGTTGATAGATAACTTGCAGTGAGAATTTTGTCTATAATTTGTAAGTGAAAATCCCAACGGAATCTCTCGACTAAATATATATATTTATAAAGTACCGTAGCGTAAATTCATATTTCGACGTTATTGCTGAAGTTCTTAACGCAAACAAATTGAATGCAAAAACGAACCGGTTTAATTTCTTTAAGGATAATTCAAATAATGGAATAAAATTTATGATGTCAGGAAGAAAAGACATCTCATGTTTCGGGTATAAAAACCTCGACAGATAGAAAAGAAACGTTAAATGGTGTTGAAGTTTACATATTGTTGTGTACGTGACAGAGAGAGAGAGAGAGAGAGAGAGAGAGAGAGAGAGAGAGAGAGAGAGAGAAACAGAGAGGGTGAGAGAGAGAGAGAAACAAAGGGGGGAGAGAGAGAAGGCGGGGATGGAACAGGAGTTAAGCAAGAAGCAGAGGGTGGTAAGAGGTGCTAGCAGGCTTGCATAGAATAACATGTTTCAGGGGTAAAAGACAATAAACGCCTGTAAAAGAATTGAAAATCCTTAATAGGGTTTGATAAAGGTAATAGTTCGGTACTTCAGTGTTCCTAGTTCGAACTTCGTCGGACTTCATTCTTGGCTTTCAGATTTCCCTAGTTTATTATTATCAATATGTATCAGTATTATAGAGGTTTACTGATGCCTTGTGTTCAAAGACAAGAATGTTGATTCCAGGTTCTGCCACCGACATCGTTATTGTCCTTTCATTGAATTTCCATATGTAACCGTTGATCTATTTTGTTATTGTATCTAACCCATTTACAGTGCAACTATTGGTTTGTTTTTATGTTTTCTCTTTCCTTATAAGCTAAGGTAATTCAACTTCTAATTCGACTTATTTGTAATATGGTATTAATCATGCCTATATGTCAATATAAAATATTTTCTTTTCTATTTTACTTGATTATTCAGAATAGAAAGCTCAGTTCGAGCGACGTTCTTCACAGCCTTCAATTGGCGAGAGACAATGGAGAAGTTATCCTTATAAAGTAGGTTTGGCCAGTAGCATTACAACAGGGCTAAGTTTGTCAAAGGCAGCCAAAATTGAAGTGGTGGTGTTAAAACAAACCACGTTTTAAGTCTATCACCCCAAAATACCAATGTCCCACTGACATGTTTCTAAATGGTCACTATCTACCAAATTTCACACTGAAGGCATAGGGATAGGTCAAACAACCGAAGGGAAGGCTATACGTAATAGATGACACGTGTCCAACAGATTGGACGTGAAGACGTAGCTGGGAAAACGATTTCCTAACCATGCGGCTATGTTTTCGCTTCATGTTCATGTAATACTTTATTTAAATAGCAAACTACCGAGCTCTGCTTGAAATCTAAATAATTCAACGTCTATAAAAGAAATGTTGAGATACCGCTTTTCTTCTGTCTCTTCTTAACTGTAGATGAAATTTATAAAACAGTCAAACGGAAAAAGAATCAACTAGAAAATAAAAATGAGTCAACAAATTTTTTTAATACTCGTAGGAATTTAATAAAGACTTAAATCGAACAAAAAAATTATTTGAGTTACATACGAAATGTGAATAAAAAAATACATTGTCCAAACATTGGTTTGTTTGAACTATCGATAATGGCAAAATGTGGTGATATTTGCGAAATTGCAACGATTGAGAATGTTTCGTTATATAGTATCGTGTGCAATGTATTTTTGGTAGAGAATTTTAAGTAATGTATGTTACCATGTAACAAGCTCCACATCGAAATCTCAATAGCGTGAGTCTTATATAGAATTCTAAATTCAAACATTTTATTTCAAAATTATTGTAGATATTTGTAAGCTTCAATGTAAACATATTAATCATGTTTATATAATGTCGCATCAGCAGAATAACAAAGATACAAAAGGAAGGGAAAATGGTATCTATTGCTAAAGTTTGTATTAGTGTACAAAGTTAATATAATTTAAAATAATTATTCGTAATCACGAGAAAGTAATTTTTTTAAAAAATAGTTGTAGTAGCTTGCTGCATAAAGGATTGAATGTATCAGGTATTGGGAAGAAGTGTTCAATACATCTAGGAAAAAATATCAGAATATCTGATCAATAGAAGCCTTCTCTTTTGTTTATTGATAACGACTTGTTTGAACTGAGTAAGTAAATAATAAATAGGCTTTTGCTGCGATGAAAACTGACTTTCTTTTCGTAGAATATAGGAAATAATGGTTGAGAAGGGAAGTATTTGGAATGTTTCCAAAATATAGATATAACCGAATTCACATAATATTAACAAAATAAAAATACTAAGCCTAAATGCATACACAAAACCAAAATAAAACAGGTGTACACATATACACATATACACGGTTAATCACTGTAAGGTATGTAAATGTCAGGTTTTGGTTAGTAATATCTGAGTATATAAATCTACATCTATCGGAAGATTATAACATCTAATTTATATAAAATGCTACCCATAGATTTAATGTTCCTTAAATGGTTTTTATAATCTTTTTTAAGATGCGTACAACCGCAACTTTATCATTTGTAAGGATCTACTGTTTTGTAACTAGAAAGAAATGGGTGTAGGAAACTTTTTGCTACAGTGAAAAACATATAACGACGCTAAGGTTGTATATATAATTCTCTTAAACTTAACTGATTCGCAGTTTGTTGTAAATTTGAGAATAATCAATTTAGAGAATGGTCAATTGTCGAAACATCCAAAACGCAGTAAGTCCCATTTCTACAATCATGTTAACAAAATATTTATGCTGATGGAATTGCTAGCTAAACAATTACAGTTACATGTAAAAAGTTATATCTGTCTGTGTGTGCGTGTATGTGTAGGATATAAGATGCAGAAAGAGGAATAGTACCTCACGGTGAGAGACAGTGGCCGCCCTTTGACACCTATCCACCACCCGGTTTGTTTTCGACTTCTGCATCTGACTCAAGTAATGCTTCATAAATGTCTCATTGTACAGCAGTGGTTAAACCCTAATTACTGGTTTCGAATGACCAGGTGAAATACACGAGAGAACTATAATGTATAAACTTAAGTACACGAAACCTGGAACGGTGGAAATTGCAGAATATCTACACATGTCAATGAATTTCAAAGCGTGACAGTGGGTATATGACACGTCATAAGACAGATCGAGTTACACTACGGAAGGTGATATCGGACAATCATTTTAGAATGGATGGGGTCACCCCCATGTATTATCCCAAAGGAAAGAACATCTTCAAATGAAGTACTTAAAATTCGCAAACAAAACATTGAAAATACGAGATGTACACCGAATATTCTATTCCTATTGCCTTGTTTTCTTTTATTTAATTTTAACATTTTATAATTCTCTCATTCAAATTTATTGCTGTTTTAAGATTTTATATTGGCTTGTATTGACTTTTAAAAACGTTTAATATTCTTTGTAATCTGTTGCGGTTGCATAACGAAATATGCTATCCTTATAGGTCGTTAATGTTTACGTACCAGGAATGTGTTTGATATATAAAAATCATTATATGCAATAACGTTGCACCGTTATATTTAGTGGCTATTTAAGTAATGAGTTCGTTGATGGTTAATGGGTTGGGTTGGTGCTGATGAAGAGGAAAAGCTCCCGAAATATAGAATATAAGCCCGTTACCCATTTTTCATCTTCGATCACATTGTTGTTTACATCAGGCGTCTCGGATGCGAAATGTCGTAACACAATCAATGCTGGCTATAATTTCTATAGAAAATCTGTGAAACTTTCAAAATCTCTACGCAAGAGAAAAAGAAAGAAAAAAGATGTATTTATATATCTGAATACAACACACATAATTCCTTATTTTTAAATGCCATGTCATTGAATCAAAATTGAATATAATAGATCGATGACTTCAAAAACATTGTAGAAACTTTTAGTTTTCCTATGTTTGCGTGATAGATATTGCTCACTATTTCTAGCTTCTTTGTTCTTTCTCACGACCTCTGTTTTCTTGACTACGTTTTGCACTAGAACTCGTATAACTCTCTGTGTTGTAGTGTTGTTTCAGAGTTATTTTTGTCGCTTCGGTTACTTGTTTACTAAGTATAAGCAAATGGCTCTCAAAAGTGTCCTCTCAGACCAGCAACCTTAGAGTAACTTATTTAAAATCACCAGCATTTGTCGCTTTATACTTTTTAACTTTATCGTTTTCAGTGATTGAACTGCTGCCATGTCAGTGAACTGCTAGTAGGGGCTTAGACGAGTACTTATTTTAAATCTGTACTTATTTAGTACTTATTTAAAATCTACTGCGTATTTTAGCGGGTACTTTTTGCCTTATTCATAAATTACGGGAACGTAAACAAACCAGCACAAGGTGTCAATCGGTGAGAAACAATGACGCGCACAAAGAATTACACATGCCCACATGCATTCACTCACAGATATGTGTGTGTATGTGCATGTGAGAGCGCGCGTGCATGTGAGAGCGCGCGCGCATGTGTGATCAGGTTTCTGTCTGTCATTTAGAAAGTGAGAGACGGGAAAGTGTTTGCTGCGTGCAGTAAGCCCCAAGTATTTCTTGCATAAAATTCAGTCAAATTATTGTGAATTTTCGAATATCTGATTGTAATTAACAATATATTTTATATGATGCTCATAAAGTAACTGGGAACCTGCTGTTTTAGCCGGAAGTTTCATAGGAGCTAAGGATGTTGAAACAGTGGAGGAACAGAAAAGGTTAGATGATGAGTTAATTAGAAGAAGGGAGGAAAGGAACATGGTGGTGCTTTTCATGTAAGCAGCCGGGTGCAAAGACGTCACCAATAACGAGTTGGTTTGCGACAGAACTAAATTTAGTTGATACGAAATAAAACTGCTTCCATTTATGTGGGTTGAAAAAAAAAAACGCCAAAGGTGTAACGGAAACTGACTTAATCATTATTTTTATATTATATTTAATTGCTACTATGATATTTCACTCCTATTTCTTCCCCCACCCCCTTTTTTTTTTTAGTTTTGTCACCATAGGTGTTTATTCCCTATATTGACGATTTCTCTTCAGTTGCATCTTTTACTTGTTTTGTACTTTTGTTGCTTTGTTTTGCCCATTTTTTAACTCAATTTTTTAAGATGTTTATTTTTAATTGCTGATACGGTTTTCTGCTTCTCTTTCGAAGCTACATCACACAGAAGATTCTGCTTCTATTTCATCTTAATTTGTTTGTAAACACCACTTTGTAGTTAGTTTGAGTTCACTACATTATATATATCGACAGAAATATATTAGGCCTCCACTCTTTCAGACATAATCCTTCTAGAATACATACATAAAGGCGCAGGAGTGGCTGTGTGGTAAGTAGCTTGCTTACCAACAATATGGTTCTGGGTTCAGCCCCACTGCGTGGCACCTTGGGCAAGTGTCTTCTACTATAGCCTCGGGCCGACCAAAGCCTTGTGAGTGGATTTGGTAGACGGAAACTGAAAGAAGCCCGTCGTATATATGTATATATATATATGTGTGTGTGCATATGCTTGTGTGTCTGTGTTTGTCCCCCAAATATCGCTTGACAACCGATGCTGGTGTCTTTACGTCCCCGTAACTTAGGTTCGTCAAAAGAGACCGATAGAATAAGAACTAGGCTTACAAAGAATAAGTCCTGGGGTCGATTTGCTCGAGTAAAGGTGGTGCTCCAGCATGGCCGCAGTCAAATGACTGAAACAAGTAAAAGAGTAAAATAGTAAAAGACTATATGTAAACTATCGACCAGTCCAATGGATTAAGCAGTTTCAATTATATATTATATATTGTAATTATAGTATATTAATACTATAATGATGTAGAAACTTCATTATATTGATAATTACCGAAAATTTTCCCAATTATCAAGAGAAAGATTTATGCACGTAAAATAAACCATTTGCTAATGATTTGACTGGCAGTTATCTGTTCTTAGTAAAGCAGAATTTTACACCCGTATTCGTCTCACATGATAATAATAATGTCTATCTCTTAAAATGCATACGCATTTGCTTCTATTTCAAAATATGGTATCATCTTTCCAAATAAGGAACCGTTATTCAATCTCCGTCTATGAGATATACGATATAGCTACATATTTGTTCAGCTATTTTTGTGTCTACTTCTACGGGTTTTATACTCGATCTTTCTTTCCAAATTTGTTTAGTCTTTTGTTACTTGAAATAATACAGATTACAGTTGGTATCGTTTAACTGAAAGAATTGTTAACGTATCGAAGAAAATATCTGACGGTATTACTTCCTGTTCTCTACCTTCTGAGCTCAGATCTCGTGGAGGTCAATTTTACAATTCGTTCTTTTGTGCTCGATAAAGTGAAGTACTGGGGTTGATGGTAGCGACAGGTAATATTTTCCCAAAATTTATAGCCTTGTACCTGCATTAAGACAGTTATCAAAATTATATTTTCATTTCTGAATCTACTTTCTGTTGGTGTATTGAGTTCACTTCATCTAAACCTTTCGAATATGGTGTTTGTTTTAATCACGTCCGCTTTATTTGTAAGAGTATAGTTCTATAGACAAAAATCGCCTTCCTTATTTAATCACAGAATATCGAAACGTAAATATCTGTTTGAAAGGCTTGGTAATAGATAAAACTTTAAGCTTAAACCTAAATATTATTCTCAAACCTGTGATGTGGTGTGGTCTGGTCCCTATGAAAAACAAAATATAACATTGTTGCTGCTGCTGTTACTACACATCTTGAGGGTAACGATCTGGCATAATCGTTACCAAGCTGGACGAAATGCATATCAGCATTTTTACTGACTTTCTCTCCTATGTTCCAAATTTGCTGAGATCGACAGTGCTTTCATCTATCCAATGACAATATAATAAGTACCAGTCATACACTAAGGTTGATATAACTGGTTACCCTTCTCCCTTGAATTTTTAGGCCTTGTCCCTATAATAGAAAGAGTGTTTACAAATCACCTGAAAGGTGACGACCAACAGAATCGTTAGCACAAAAACAAAAAAAGGAAAAATGCTTAGAAATATTCCTTCCGGCTCATTATGTTTCGAATTCAAATACCACATATTGGGGTCGATAAAATCAAATATCACTCGTATACTGGAGTCGATGTGATCGATTAACTTCTCAAATGTTGTCCTCATGTTACATGCCGAAATAATTATTACATTTCGCCTTAAATTATTTTTAAAAAGCTGAATGTAAGATAACATTAGAATCGGTAAAATGTTACGCAAAGTTCCTAATAGTTTTCTGATAAATCTCTAATGTTCCCAATATCTATCTTGCCAGACTAGACTTTACCTTCCATAGATCCAGAATAGATCCACTTCGTACATGTGACAAGATGTCGGTTGACTGGCCAGCTGCTTCTTACCTTCAATTGAATGGCCATGCGTCAATATAACAGATTTTGTTATAGTACAGTGCTCCGCAGCCGTTTTTCACTTGCGGCACACATGTATTCTTTTCAAAATTGGGCGGCACACCTGAACTGAAACTATAACTAAAAGTATAAAGGAAAAAATATATTCAGGTTGCACTGCGGCACACCTGGAATCCTCTCGTGGCATAACAGTGTGCCGCGGCATACCGATTGTGGAGCACTGTGTTAGTGTATAGAAGTTTTTATTTACTTAAAGTCTGTTGAAATTTAAGCAGGTGCTTGCAAGATTTGAACTCACAAATCATCATTCACGAAATAAAAAAAATTCCAGCTCGACTTTTATACGTATGACTAAGTTATACGAACAAAATACTAAGACATACCCACACATTCATACATACGCACATATATATGTGTTTGTGTATATATGTCATATATGTATATGTAAGTGCGTGTATGTGTGTGTGTGTGTGTGTATGTGTGTGTGTGTGTGTGTGTATGTGTGTGTGTGTGTGTGTGTGTGTGTGTGTGTGCGAGTGTGTGTGACTGATTGTGCGTGTGTGTATTAGTGCATCTATACACATACTTATATACATGTAAATAATATACAAAATCAGGCAAATATATCCCTCGGATACCTGGCACTGCAGAGCCATAAAATATGTTGAAATAGTTATTTCATTTAATCTATTTATTTGGGGTCACAATGGAATCGGAGGCTCAAGCAAAAAGTAAAGTAAATATGGCAAAGATTATTTGCTTGCCTACAAAACACCCAGTAGGCAACTTACGCCTCTATTACTATCAGAAGATGTGAATAATTTATATTTATATGAATGTCGTAATTTGAAAATGAAAACTTATGGTAGCAACTTAGGAGGGCCTAAGGATAAAACCACTGACCAGTTGCCAAATATTACATTTTTGTGCCAAATGTTACTTTTGTACGCCAAATGCTGCATTTGGTTGCCAAATGCCTGGTGTCTCAATGTTGTTATACTTAACATTATCATTATTTATTTGAGCAGACGTTTATGCAAAACTATCTATCTCTATCCCAGTTATTTTAAAATAGCATATCATGCTGATATTCAGTTTTACTACCTGTTTGGCTGAAGTCTTTGAATATCTAAACATTATATGATATGTCTACGGACATTTGACATTAGAAACGAAACATTAAAAGCAAAAGATTTTAGATCAATAAAAGACATTTAGACTATGTATATATTTAGAATACTATAGTTATACGAATCTCATTTTCTTCAGACTGAACGTAAACGATATGTTAATTTTCTCAGTGAATACGTTTTCTTGTTAAGTATATATTTGTTAGTTCTTAATGCGTATATTAAACATTCTTGGTTGAACGGAGTCCATTCTACTCAGGTTTCAAGAATAATATACATATTGATAAAAAATACCTGATGTTAGCATGAGATATATACACATCTCTGCAAAAGTCTTATTGAACAATATATTATTTCAGTGAAATATGGCATGTGATTTGGAATCTATTTAGCTATATATTATATATAACCAAGAATGGAAATATTGAATTACCATTGAATACACGTAAAGATAGTTTGATGCAGTAATTATAGTAAACATACTAGAATATTAATATATAAAAAGTGAAAGGTCACTCACATCAAACATGGCAATGATAAATATCACCATAATCACTGGCGAAATATATATATCGAAATACTTTCTCGTTTCCGACAAAAACAATGAGGAACACTACTATATCTTATGAGAGAGAGGGAAAGAAAGAAAGAGAGAGGGGGGAAAATGAGAGAGAAACTAATTATAGAAGCATACAATCCAATAATATCAGACGGACCGAATAATTTTCAGGAAAAGTAACCAATATCTAGCAACAGTGATCTTTGGATTTTGCTGATGACAATAAATTGAACTATAAACAACGTGTTTACTATAACAAATAGTTCTGTAATATCTAAAATTTCTATTTCTCCGTTTCTGCAAGTGTTAGTAATAGACTCTGAGTAGAACACAGACAAATAAAATTGCTACTGGCTATTATTATTATTACTTGCTCATTATTTCGAGTCGATAAACAATAAACTATGGCAAATATCGAAAGTAGAGGAATTAACGAGAGCATGATTATATCAACTTATTAATTCTATAACCTCACATGACTAAAAAAAAAATTGAGAAAAACCAAATAAACAGAAATAATTTTATGACAATTCATGATGTTTACTTCGATATGATTGGAGCCCGAATTCAAATCTACTGTTAGTATATTTTCTTTCTGAGAGTGATGTATTGCCATAATGCGTCTAGCTATTTTCAATTACATGTATTCTGATACGATGGACACAATCTCTGGTTGAACGTCGTACAAATGAAAGATTATCAATCGTTAAAGTAAAAACCACTGCTCACCTAAATGTGACTGGTCTACCTTGGTCTATGATAACGAGGTGTGCGTCGTAGGTGGTATGCAACAGGTAATACCGTAAGTCTTTCGACTCAGCTGCCAACTAATGGTTCATTCGAACCGGTCGCTTCGAAATTTATTATATACACGATTCTAATCGAAGTTTTGAGTTGCTCCATCAGTATTTGTACCATTGATCGGATATATAACAAATACGATGTGTGTGAGTGTATGTGTTTGAATGTATATGTGTGCGTGAGTGTATGTGTGTATATGTATATGTGTGTGTGAGTGTATTCTTTATGTTGCATGTCTCGTTTCTCTGTTTGTTTGTTTTTTTTTCGTTCTTCGAAAAAAAGTTCGTTTTCTGTCCGCGTCTTTATGTTTTCGTTTCTCATTGTTTAACGCTTTCTTTTTTTGTGATGTCCTGTACCCATATACGCTTGTATGTATACATACAGATGTCGGTATGTACATATATGTATGGATATATGCATATAATTATATATTATTTATATTATATATATATATATATATATATATATATGTATATTTATATATATATATATATATATATATATATATATATGTATATTTATATATATATATATATATATATATGTGTGTGTGTGTGTGTGTGTGTGTGTATTATATATATGCATTATATATATATGTATTATATATATATGAATATATACATATGTATATATGTGTGTGTGTGTGTGTGTGTATAACAAGAAGCACAACCAATTTTCATATTGCAATATGGAATATACTATCAATATTTAGAAGCGTAACTGGATTAGGAATACAGTATATATCCTTGATGCAATCCATACGAATTACACACACACACACACGCATAAACACATGTCTGTGAGTGTGCCTGTTTGTGCATATGTTCATGTGTGCACATGCTTGCGTTTCTAGCGCTTGTAACGTGGATTCAAACTTTGGTATTGAGTACGAACTTAGGGATCAGCGTTGAAAAATTAATATAATTTTACACCAAAGAGAAATGCACATTTAATTCACATATTACGGTATAATTATAAGTTCCAAATGTTTAACTGTGTGAAGGAAATAATTTGTGTGTAAATGGAAAGTGGAAGATAACAGATCCAAAAAAAAAGAAAAAATATTTATAGCATATGTATTACGCTGCTTAATTATATTGAAAGTAATTAACAAATATTGATAATAAATATTGGTAATGTGAAGAATACAGTTGAACATACGTTTTGCTGGTCAGTACAGAATGGGGATTAAACAACAACAACAACAGCATCATCATCATCATCATCAATAAGAAAATATGTAAATACTAAACTTAATAACTGGTCAGAGGCTTACATCCAGAAATGTATAAGTTAGCACCTAGCCATTAACAATTTTTGATGATTTTACTGTTAATTTATATACTACTACTACTACTACTACTACTACTACTACTACTAGTAATTATAATAATAATAATAATAATAATGATAATAATAATAATAATGATAATAATAATAATAATGATGGTGGTGGTGGTTCCAATATTGTATTTAGACTCAATGCTTCCCACGACTAAATCATAATTTGTTCGGCATGTAACATAGAGTCATTCCAAAATAACACTGCTTACTATGTTTGTTAACACGTAACATCGGAATCGAAGTTAAAGCACTGATAATTATTGGTTCAGCACCAACTGCAAGCTTTCTGAATATACAGTAAAAGAAACTGGCAGCTGTCTATTATGTGAAGGTGATAATTATAGAAAGGAAATAGCAAGTCGTTGAGATTAAGGAGGACGTGGATTTCATTCAGTTTAGAATTCTTAATAATCGACTAAAGTGCTAAGGAGTAATTGAAACACACACACACACACATTTTATACATATACATGCAAATGTATGCGCACATAGATATATAATATGATATATTATATATATAATAGACTATTTTACACACAACCACATACACAAAAACATACATACATCTCTCTCTCTCTCTCTCTCTCTCTCTCTCTCTCTCTCTCTATCTATCTATATATATATATATATATATATATATATATATATATATATATATAGATAAGGATAAGATCTTATCGATCTTATCCTTATTTATATAAATTTATTTTGTCATTATATTTACTGCGGTGATATTCTGACCATATCGCACGAGGAGTTTTTAGGCGGGCAATTTAAACTGGTCGTGTGCATACGTGCATATATATGTATGTATACGTTCGTATATGTAAGCATATTGTATGTTTATATATATATATTTGTATTTATGTGCTTTTCTGAGTATATTCCACTGATGAAGGCAAAGCATTTATTATGCAAAGTCAGAAATCCGGGATCTGGAATTATCCAGTATTTTTACTAGTTTATTTTATCTTCGTCTTCACTCTTTGTGCTATATGAACATTTATTGTGGTTTAGAGTCAAGATTTGACTGCTATTTTCAGCGTGGCGGTATCTCTTAGATACCCTATATTATAATTTAATTTTATATATATATAGTGATACATTCAGTTAGAGATTCAAGCATACACCAATACACATGCACATACAAATATGTATGTGTGCGAGTGCGTGTGCATAAATGTGGAACTATAGACATTTATATCCTCATATACAAGTGAATATAGTTATATACATTCATGTTTGCATATGTGTGTGTGTATATATAAGTTAGTGTAGCTGGATTGCGTGTATTTTTTTTTTCTATGGAGCGAGAAAGGCTCAAATAATCATGTTTAGGATACACTTTGATTAGTAAATATGAACTTCAGCTATGTTGTCTCCATAAAAACAAGAGAACTTTAGAACTCTAGACCGAGACGAGATAGTTGCTGCTTAGTCCCACGTTATCCTATCTTGCTTAACTATTGTAGATAAAAACAAACTGTGAGACGGGTTAAATCTTCAAAAATAAACCATCTGAAAGATTCTCAGTGCTTTTCATATATATATATATATATATATATATATATATATATATATATATATATATATATATATATATATATATATATATATATATATATATCTGTGTGTGTGTGTGTGTGTGTGTGTGTGTGTGTAAACAGAGAGAGAGAGAGCTAGTGAGACAAAGGGAGATGGAGAGATAGACACACACATGTTTACATACATACACACACACACACACACACACACACACACACACATATATATATATATATATATATATATATATATATATATATATATATATATATATATATATATACAACGGGCTTCTTTCAGTTCCCGTCCACCAAATCCACCCACAAGACTTTGGTCATCCCGAAGCCATAGTTGAAGACAGTAGCCTAAGATGCCGCGCAGTGAGACTGGGACCGTACCCCGAAATATGTGGCTGGGAAGCAAGCTTCTGACCATCCAGTATGATTGTCCGACAATGAGCTGACAAACTATGACATTCAGAAATATATTCAGTTTGGCTATACTTGCTCGAGATCCTTTTTTCCTTTCTTTCTCTCTGGCAAGGTTTCTACACGAGACTGCTCGAAGAATTCACTGCCTTTCAATGAAGTTTTTCCCAAACCACAACTATCAGCAGGGGTATCTATGATGGAAAACACATTCCTTTCGGGTAGAAAGCTACAAGAGACACATCCATAAACATGCGCTAGTAACAAAAGATTATACATTAAATATAGACTTCACATCTCAAAGAGTGCTCAAGAGTAATATGGTTCCATTTTTGATGCACGTTTTACAAACGCACTCTACAAGAAAAACGAAATTGTGATGTCTGTGTTTAAGTTATGAATATAATATACCTCTAATGCAAACCAACATCAACTCCTAAAGTACTAGCTAACTTAAAGAGATACATTCCTAAGCACTAAAAGATACGAGTGATTAAAATAGACCACTTAGAAATACATAAAAACAAGTCATACAATACAAGTCTGAAAGAAAGTTTCAATTCAATACGATATATAAAACCACTGAGAACGTAAACCACATAAAATGTTGGCATAAAATGCGAAAATATTCAAAGACGAATAGGAAAACATAACATCAAGACTTATAAAATACTGAGTAATAAAATCGGGTGTAGAATAATACAAACAAGACAGAACATTGTTAAAGTCGAATAGGCAATTCTAAATATAGAAGTCAGGAACATGACAATGTAAATGAAGAAATAATTAAAGAATTAAAAGTTACTAGCTAGATCTTTATGGGGATTTAACAACGTAACCCGTACAAAATATCTACAATGAAATTAAAATTTTGCTGTAGTAGGTATTATGGCAACAAGCAAGAAAACGAATAATGCTAGGTTATCCGAAATTATATATAAAACAGCTGCAGTAATCTTAAGGAAAAGTAGGTACCCATCATATCTACTCATAATGAAATATCAAAAATGATGCAAACAACACGTGAAACAAAGAAAAACATAAACAATGAGTGAAAATATCTCCCCAATCATTAATGAAATCAATAACGAAAAGACACCAGTGAGAAACAATAAAGAGAAAAAAATACTACACAAATATAATTGCCAAAAAAAAAACTGTTATAAATCAAAGAACTGCAGAAACAAGTTATGCTCATTAAAGCATCAAAGATTCTTTGAACAAAACAAGTAGCTCGACTCAAACCAAAAACTATTTTAGAAAGAATTAGAAAAGTAAAATAGAAATCAATACAGCATCAGCACTAAGGAAAGTAAGAGAATTCTGCAGAGGAGTCTACGCAGTGAAGGAAGTGAATTTTGAAAATATACAGCACCTGAATAAACGTGAAATGCCATATCAACGAGAATGTATCCCAGATGTTACGAAAACAAACTGAAAGTAAACATTAAGGAATAATAAAATCCTGTATCAAGCTAAAGTATTTAACAGAAACACATAAAATAGTAGCTAAATGTGCAGGAAGTTATAAAAGAAACCGAAAACAACACCTGAGAATTGTAAAATAATAAGGAAGGGTGTTAGTGTAGAATTGTATTGACTAACAAAAGGAGTTCGGCGGTAGCCTCCAGAAGTTGATTCTGGAAACATTAATCTTCAGTAAATTAGTACCATTAATGAGTAAATGAGAAGCAGCTCCCTAAATACGTACAAGACAGGAACTCATAAAACTAATATCTATATCAATTATCACTTCACTCATCACTCATTTCTGTTTGCTTTTGACATCTGTAATCAATATATTGAAAGAAATTGGACGCGGTTGCAAACGCTAAAGGAAGACAAACAAATGTATACGTTACAGGTGCTTTACAACGAGAAACACTGATACGGACAGCATACAAATTTAATAGTAGTTTCGGACTAGAAAAAAAAAGTGTCACAGACAGAAGAATTAAAAGCACTAATATCATGTCAGACGAAGACAGAAACATTTCTACGAAACACAGATTTAAAAATAGCCAAGAACCAATGAAGTAGGATACAACCCCAACAAAGATAAACATTTAGGTATAAATATAGATACACAACATTGATATATAAAACTGAGCTAAATGCAAGTAATTAGTTATATTTATACTGTTATAAACTGGTCACTAAATGAATAAGCATGACTAGACAGAAAAGCAAGAAAATTAATGACTAAGTTTAGAATATATCACGCAAAATCTGACACAAACATTTTATTTAACCAGAATTCAGAAAGGGATGAGTATTATCTAATTAGAAACTATTCTGTAACATTTAATGTAGGAGTGCAAACGATAAGCAATAGTAACGAAATACAAATAGCCACAGAAGACAAAATAAACAAAATAGTTATATGTCTTCATCAAAGTTAGTAAAGGGGGCACTGCTGACGGAAAAAGAAAGTTAATAAAACATGCCTGAAAGCATATAACAAAAAAATAGATAATGCAAAAAGAAAGGTAAAGAAATACTAAAAACATGATTCAAAGATAAAATTCACAGAGTCTTACATTGCGACAAAGGATGCAAGCTTACCCAGAAGAAGATACCAAAAGCATTCAATGAAGCAGATATTAAGTAGCCATAAAATGTATGGATATAGAGAAAGAAACAATTAACGACATTCCTTTTGGTTTTGCTGTCTTAGACAGAAATGAATATCTCTACCGCTATGACAAAGAAGATAGATGCATACTGTGGAATGCCAAAAGATGGTATAAACATACACCGAAAGGAGTCTTAGAACATAACGAAGCAGGATATGCCATTTCATACACACAGGGATAATAAGAACGGCTATTGTTGTCAATGACTGCCAGACGTTCCTCATAATTGAAGAATCAGTACCAATGGACAAAAGAAGCATCTAAAAATACGGAGGAGTTATCGAAAATGAAGCTATTTGGAAGAGCAGCATGTCGGGACTGAAGACAGAAACAATCTACATAATTATTGTGGCCGTAAGTGATTAATAAGTCTGGAGACAAATGCATCACCAAATCCAGAAAGCCTCCAACTATGCGTCACAGAGAAAATATCGCTACCAGGCACTGCATACATAGAAGTTCGAGTAGTTCCAATACAATATAAAATACAAAACGGAAACAAATCATTAAACTACTGACGCTGCACAGAGCCACGCTCGTTCTTAGTAGCACAGACAAAGCACTCAAGGAAAATAAGATTTTGAAAAGTTATAATTATTGCTGTCGTGATACGTCTACCGATAGAATCTTTTGATTATTTTTCCACAGGACACATATATTCTATTGTGGATAACAACAATTTTAAGTAGTCACCAATGGTTTCTATTATCGACCAGGAATAAGAATAAAAATTGATTAGGTGCCGACGTTAAGAAAACGCTTTAGAATGTTGGCTTGTATACAAATCGTTTTCTTTCTACGTCCTGTCAAACACAGACGTTAGCATTAACCTTGAAATCGTCAATCCAACTCTCTTATCATTACTGGTAAATACCATTCTTCAGTCTGGGAGTTGTTAGAAGGAAAATCGATGCCGTCATCATTACATAACAGACACAATGATGAATAATATTTGCGTGTGTCGCTGCACACCAGGTTGTAAACACCGACATTCACAAAACACATCTAAACCCATACACATGCTCACACACACTGGGAAGTTATATATATATATATATATATATATATATATATATATATATATATATATATATATATATATGTATATATGTATGTATGTATGTATGTATGTATGTGTGTGTGGTGTGTGTGTGTGATTTAGACATTAAATTAGATTCGTATTTCTTGCGTTCTTTTGACGGAAACTATGTAATCCTGTTTTATTTTTAGGGTACAACTGATCTTTAACTGTGCAAGAGAGACTTCCCTGAGCAACTAGTAGTTCTGGCAGCATTTTTCAGATGCAATTTAAAGTTTGAACATGAGCGTGACGTTGTCGTGCGTAAAATCTGATTCAGAATGAGGCTAAACTCCTTTTGTTGCCGATACGATGCATCTGGGATAATGTTTTATTTAATAGAGAGGGAAAAAAATGAGCATAATTTTTATTTTATAAATTGTTATGACTTGAAAGACAAATGCAAGGGAGATAATAAAAAATGAAAGCAACAATAACTGGTGCTTAATTTTATCGACACCGAAATTATTATAGGCAAGGTTGGCTTCGACGGGATTTGAGCTCACAACGTGAAGAACCAGAAGAAATACAAACATGATAATAAATTGCACAAAACAAGAAGACATCACAAAAACAAACTGCTCGGTAAACTGCTCCATAAACAAAACTTAATGAGTATTCAAATTATCAGTTTGTACAAAAACAAATTATTTCGAAGAATTTAATACATAATATCAATAATAGAGGTAATGACAAAAAGAACAACAACTAAAATAATCCTCATAAACAAATAAATTTGACGGGAAAAAGTATTAAAAGAGCCAGTTTTAGATATTTTTAATTATTGATTTTTTTTTTCAGACAAAAAAAAATCACTGGGGGACAGTGAATTTTTAACTTAAGATCGAATTGAAGCTGAGGCGATGATAGAACTTCATATAGCTATGCTTTAAAATGCTATGACAAGATTTTCTACAAACCATTCAAATAGCAGCCGTATGAAGAACTCGACAAGATATCGAAATAAATTATCCCGAATATGCTAAATATGGATTACAGAACAATCTCCTGTAGTTTCGGGACCCAGAAATAAGTAAAAACACAAATGCAGAAAAATGTACTTCTGCCTACGTAGTTGAGTCCTAGTATGTGAAGAAGAAAAATACAAAGGCAATAGTGAAGCATTTGAAGCGATTCTGAACGCCCTGTGTGCTTCTCGCATTTCAGTGTCAGAGATGTGGTGATGTTTTCTTGATCAATAAAACATAGAAGAAGGCACAAAGGAACAAACGATAATGATATGGACTTCATTAGGTTACAGCTGTTTCTCTTGTAAGATGCAATGCACTCGTAGTTGAATGCTTGAATATCACTTTATAGATTCATCTGAGCATCTATAACTTTAAAGCTTGTTTAAGTATAACGACGGAATAGTGATGACATGATGTTTGACCACGGTATCAAATTTCATCAATATATATTTTAACGTATTTACTTGTGTTTTAGACACTAAAAGTTTCTCTAGAAACCATGACCAGGAGACAATTTTCTCTCACAATTGTTTAGGCAGATGATGACAAAGTTTGTTTTCTTATTTATATCGTTTCCCCCATATACTATACATATAAACGTGTCTCGATGAGTGGATATCTGCGTGTGGGCAGGCGTCCGTGCGTTCGTACACTAATAACACATGTTTACGATTTCTTATTTTGTTGATAGACACTAAGATACTTAAATGTCATCAGCTTCCAGTTAATTATATTATACCGCTTCTATTTTATCACACTATATGTGTATATTTGTGTATATTTGTGTGTGTGTGGGGGGGCACATCTGTGTGTACATGAATTTCTGCTTGTGTGTATATTATACTTTAAAAATTTATTTGATGCTAACTCGTCTCACTGTTAGATACGTAGATACAAAGTTGTCATTGCTTCACAGTTAGGAATTTTAACAACCACACTAGCTATACTAGAATAAACAGTTTTTCGAAAGCAATTGGAAAATATATTGAGAGAGAGAGAGGGGTATAAAGAATATACATATTTCATCGGTTGTCTGTCATAATTTATCTGCGCTATAGTGCTCGTTCCTCTTTCCTTTTCCCTGAGCAATTATCTTCTTATATCCCGTAGCTAAACATCCGCGTGCAACCTTCCCCAATGTCACATAACCGCACATACTCAGTTCTTGTATTAAATATACAAGCCCCTGACACCGCCAACATAGCTATTGTCTCTAAAACCAAGAAATGATGAGCCTCCAAGACGAATTTCAATTGTTAATTTATAACTTAGCTTTTTCATATTCAGAGAAAATTCTGTTTCATATGATTTAACCGAAAATCTGTCTGGTAATATTCAAGTCTGAAAACCTGAGATGAAACTAAATATCATTGGGAATATAGTGAACTGAATTAAATTTTGTTCTCCTGAGTTGTCTTATTCGTACATAGTATGCAAAGTAAAATTCAGTGTCCGGAAGGGAAACATTCTTAAATTAAAATTGTCCTGTGTGTATCATACTAAATGTGTAAACACCGTTAGAATGCATGATAACAAGTAATTGCCTGAGATAAAATATCTTCATACGTATGCGTTAAAAACACTATCCATACACACACACACACACACACACACACACACAAACACTCATCGGACTTTCGTGTGTCACTACAATGACAATGTTTGTTTCACTCTGACACAAATTGTTTATGTTTTTCACCCAAGGTTATCAAGCGGTTTCTTATCTCAGGCAATTTCACAGCAACATGCCCTCTAACGGCGTGATACATTTAATATGATACACAGATGGCTATTTTAATTTCATGCTGTCTTTTTGTTATGCTATAGCTCGGCGAGCTTCGGCAGTATCGGTGAATAGTTTATATATTATTTACTGTATAATGTGACACGATTAGTAGGTGACAATCGGTTTCACGGATTTCACAAGCATCACGAAAGTCGAAACGAATCTGCCATAGTTCTCGTGAGTCAATGCAGTGACGATATCCATCTGCCTCCGGTATGTACGTTCGCGCGTACGTACTTATGTATGTATACATGTATGTATGTTAGCGCGCGCATCTGCATGTGTACGCTGATAGAAACAAGCACATACATTTAGATATGCTTCTGTACATTGTGTGGAGACAGAGTATTTCTATACACGTCGTGATATGGTGGAAACATATGTGTTTATCTTTAGTGTTTACGAATTGAACTAATTTTGTAGTGTTAGTAAATGTAAATGGCTTTAATGTATAAATTTAAATTAAAATAAATGTAGCTAGACAGTCGTCTTGTATGCTTAAGGCTACAGGAAAACGTACATAATGTAAGAAAGTATTGATGTCAGTCAGACTGGGGTGGGACTGAGCAAGGGCAACAGAGTAATTGTGTGTATATCTGTATGTATATGTTTGCATGTGCCAATGTATGTAATATATTTGTATGCGTATGTGAGTGTCCGAGTATATGTTTCAGCGCACGTGTACAAGACAGAGTATATACGTGTATGCATACGTAAGTTTACCCGTTGAAATGTAATTGTCTATGATAGTATATATGTTTCTCTCTCTCTCTCTCTCTCTCTCTCTCTCTCTTTCTCTTTCTCTCTCTCTTTCTCTCTCTCTTATATGTATGTATTAGTTAATTTTCCTCAGTATATTTCCTTGTAAACTAAACGTATCTTTACTCTTTGACTGCGGTTTTTTCTGGGCATATGTTTTCTATGTATATTTTACGTCTCCAATTAATTGTTAATTTTACATTATGTATCCGAATATCGCGTATGGCTTGTAATAGTCGAATATATATTATATACGCCTACCTATGGCAACGTGTGCATTTAATTATTGCATGATTTATTCAAGATGTTGTTTCACTCATAACATGGTTTCGTATGGAAAGATTCTTTCTCTCAATCTCAGTATGATTGAGGTCATATCTGCTTGTGTATGTACGAGTAAGTATGCTAATATGTCGAGCATGTAACACTGTATAATTTAAATTTCCTACTTATGTTTATGTAGCTGTGTCTATATCTAAGCCATTGTACAGGTAGTGCCTTGCTTGTATTATATGCGTCAGCTTAGATAAGTGTATGTGTGCACTGTTATGAAATAAGTGTTTAGTGCCAGTGTGAGGTCTGAAATGTCTGTCTGGAATGGAAATAAAGAGACGGAGAAAGGACAGAATGGAGTTTCAGACGAATAAATAAAAACATACAGTGGCATTAAGAAAACAAAAGTAATAATGGAAGAGAGCCGTGTAAAGGGAAATTCAAAAGAAAATGACTGATTAATTAGAGGAGGAAAATATACGTTCGTAGGCGTAGCACGATTCATGTTATCTTCATTTTGTTGTCATGTTGGCTTGTAGGCTATCAGTAACTGAATCAAGTCGGAATCATGAACAAGAAAACGATTGGATGGACAATTTTTTGGAATGTAGCCAGTTTCAAATATCTACCGAGCTCGATTGATATCTCTTGAAGATACAACAGACACTTAGCTGGTCCTTATTGCAATAATGAAACAAAGCCTCCTCGTTGAAACATTCTTGTTCCTGACTTTTGACAAAAATTTAAGTGTCGGTTCATTAAAAAAATATACGCATGTGAATTACGAAGATCACATAATTAAACACACACACAAACACATATGCATATGTGTGTGTGTGTATATATATATATATATTTATATATATATATATATATATATATATATATATATATATATATATATATATATATATTTATATATATATATATATATATATATATATTTATATATATATATATATATATATATATATTTATATATATATATATATATATATATATATATTTATATATATATATATATATATATATATATATTTATATATATATATATATATATATTTATATATATATATATATTTATATATATATATATATATATATATATTTATATATATATATATAGATATATTTATATATATATATATATATATACACACATACATATATGCATGCATATGTATACATACATATATACGTATATATATATATATATATATATATATATATATATATATATATATATATATATGTTATGGTTCAATATCCGACATGACTTCCATCTCTCTGTCTCTCTCTCTCTCTCTCTGTCTCTCTCTCTCTCTCTGTCTCTCTCTCTCTCTCTCACGGATACCAATATGACTGCTCTATTCCTTTTTAAGTTATTTTGTATCATGGCTTCGTTCCTTCCTGCACTAAAAAGTACGTTGACATTCATTTTCTATATTGTATCTCTGTATGAAACGAGTGTCTGCAAGAATTAAACTTCTTATAAATTTTAATAACTTGTTTCCTCCATTCTAAACAAAATTAATGGGATTTATGGAACTTCATTCCGCAAATTCGTCATACATTATTTACCAGTACTACTTTCATATCTTCGCAAATTTACGCTTGTGAATTCCCAGCAAAGTATGAAGAATCAATATTAGAAATCTTTTTGGGGAAACTTACAATTAAAAGACGAATACACATTCAATCTTTATACGCCTATATTCCTAACATATATATATATATACATGCACATATACATATATATAATACATGTATATATATATATATATATATATATATATATATATATATATATATATATATATATATATCACATGCGTGTTTATATATATACATACATATATATATGTATATATATATATATATATATATATATATATATATATGCTTATATACATATACATGTATACGCACGCACACACACACACACACACACACATATATATACGTATGTATATTTATATATATATATGCATGTATGAATGCATATAAAGGTACTAATTGTATGTTACTTATTTTTTTCGTATTACTTATCTTTTTCGTATTACTTATTTTTTTCGTATTACTTATTTTTTTCGTATTTCTTTCAGTACAGTATAGACTTGTGTGTTTGCGCGTGCACCTGAACCATACATATGTGATTATTCATTTTGCAGCATGTGTATATGTGTGTTTGATTAAAATTGCGTTGGGTGACACTGTTTGTTACGATTTGTACAAGTTGGACATATGTGCATTGATGGGAAAATAGTGAGCAAATAATAGGGATTTCTCAAATCAGATTAAGAATGTCAAATTGTTGGAGAACTATATGGAGTATTGAATCTAGAACAGAATAGGGGTGGTTGCTTATCTGCGGGGATCTATTATGATGAAAATGAAAATGGAATTAAAATGAAAGCAATAAGATGTACATAAATACAATTAAAAATTGCAGCGTATATAGTCTGGCAGTGTAGCGATTCTGTTACTCTGATAATGAGATCAATCCGGCAATGCCTTTAAGCCACTACGTCCGAAAAACATGATTCTTGCTGATCTAAGTAATTGGGAATTTAAAAATGAAAGGGTCTTAGGGAATTAACTGGAATGATTTAAATGAATGAATTTTGATAAATAATTTAAGGTGTAATGAATATATTGAACTGAAAAAGAAAATTATTAATCGATATTTTCCTGTTGCAAGAAGGAATAAAACGAAACCCTACCTGTAATTGTTAGTGCGGGGAAGTCCTGTTAACAGCTTACAACTTAATCATTCAAAGATGATTTACATTCTTTGAGCAACAAAAATCTTCTATTCGTTTGAAAACAAGGAAAACAAATTATACACCTATTTGGATCTAATTCTTAAATTCTTGAAATGATCTCAATTACTTGTATTGTTTGTTTTCTTTTTTTTATCTCGGATTCCTATCTGAAAGGAAGGTTCCTCTAAGTGTAACTTAAATTTAATTATTATTCTTTTATTGGTTTCAGTCATCTAACCACAGTCATGCTGGAGCACCGCCTCGAAGGGTTTGCTTCGAACAAATCGACCCCATTACTTATTTTTTAAGCTTAGTACATATTCTGTCGGTATTTTTAGCTGAACCGCTTGGTTATACTAAGACCGGTTGTCAAGCGTTGATGAGGGGCACACAAGCAGACATGATGTATACTTATATGTATATATACACGAAGGCTTCTTTCAGTTTCCGTCTACCAAATTCACTTACAAGGTTTTGGTCGGCCCGCGGCTATAGAAAGCACTTGTTACACAGTGCGACCGAACCTGGAACCGTGTCGCTGGGAAGCAAACTTCTTATCACACAGCCACGCCTCTGTAGATTGGAGTGACTTGTTCAGTATACAATATTTTATGTATTTGGGATTACAAATATTGGGATTGCAATATTTAATAATTAATAATTAAAATTAACTTCTAATATAAGATAGAGGTGAAATACTAATTATCATACAAGTCTTTTCCACCGCTAACCACTATCAAACTAGACAATCATTAGCAAGTTATTTACTTGTAAATTCAGGTCAACTCTATCCCTCTTTAGATTATTTCCAAGATAATTCTGTAACGCTAATTAAATTTAAAACTATATGGTAATTTAACCACTAAATTTGTCTTTTTTACTAGAAAGTTCTTTCTTACCCTAAAATATTTCCTGTGCACTACATTAATAACTAAATTTAATCTGCATGGAAGCATTCTTTTTTTCATAATTATATAACTTTTCCGTTATTCAAAATGGCATGTTGATTGAATAATTCATAACATTTGTACTACTTTATAAACAGAACTTGATTCAACAAAATATTTCAGTCTTCCTCTCGTTTTTATTATAAATTGCTACAAAAATCTACCCAACACGTGCATCTCGATACATACTGCATCATTCCATTGAAGGTCTACGAAAACCCACAACAAAGTACTAATGCCAGAAAATTAAAAATAGATTACACGGAAGTTTTTATTTAATGCACATTTAACTTGCTGATGTTATAAAATGTAATTTTTTGTAGCTCATCGTTAAATAAATTTTGAATGTATTGATTCTAACTTAGTAAGTTTTCTCTTTGTAGAAAAATTCTCTTAATATGTATAAAAATAGCATGATAAATATTTAAATTAAAGTTATTGCATCAAATTTACATAACTTATCGAACTTTCTAAAAATGTTTACCTTGACCAATAGACTAGTTAACTAAATAACTGAAGATCTTCTTTTAAGCTTTAAAAGTGTTTTTTTTTATGGGTTTGCCGGTCATATATGCCCTGCTTTATCTCTCCACTATAGAAAGCCTGGTCAAGGAAATTTACTGATAATGTTTACTTTTAAATCAATATTTCTCATTTTAAGGCAAGACCTACTACTACTACTGTGGAGGCGCAATGGCTCACTGGTTAGGGCAGCGAGTCCGCGGTCATAGGATCGCAGTTTCGATTCCCAGACTAGGCGCTGTGAGTGTTTATTGAGCGAAAAAAACCTAAAGCTCCACGAAGCTCCGGCAGGGGATGGTGGCGAATCCTGCTGTACTCTTTCACCACAACTTTCTCTTACTTCCTGTTTCTGTTGTGCCTGTAATTCAAAGGGCCAGCCTTGTCACACTGTGTCACGCTGAATATCCCCGAGAACTACGTCAAGGGTACACGTGTCTGTGGAGTGCTCAGCCACTTGCACGTTAATTTCACGAACAGGCTGTTCCGTTGATCGGAACAACTGGAACCCTCGACGTCGTAAGCGACGGAGTGCCAACAACAACAACAACAACAACAACAACAACAACAACAACAACAACAACTACTACTACTACTACTACTACTACTACTACTACTACTACTACAATTAATGGAAACGTTTAAAGACTCGTTGAACATCATTCGATTCCTTTACATTATTTACATTTGACGGGTATTTGTCCTCATCTTGTCTGTTGTTAACACAACGTTTCGGTTGATATACCCTCCAGCCTTCATCAGGTGTATTGGGGAAATTTCCCCAAGATACCTGATGAAGGCTGGAGGGTATATCAACCGAAACGTTGTATCAACTACAAACAAGACGAGGACAAATATCCGTCAGATGTAAATAATGTAAATAATGTAAATAATATAATTCCTCATCTATTAAATATAGAACTGTATCATTCGTTTTGTCTATGAAAATCAGATGCTAAACATATTCCAAATTTTATATGGTATAATAACAATTTATATTTAGTCTAGCTGGTTTCATTTATCATTTCATTTCTCCATCTAGCATTGTTATGTATATAAGTACTTTTGTTTCTTTTGAAGATTACCTTAATCTGTACAAATAAGATTAAGATTGTTGATATACAGCTCAAACTCTGAAGATAGCGTATAGTAATATGTGAGTTCCCTATACAAGAAATTTCAACTAAATTTTATTTATCTGTCTATCTAAGTATCCATTCATCTATTTAAGATTTGGAAACATACCGAATAGCTCGTATTGTCCGGTTATAATAATCATATGTGGAGGTGAAATTTTAAGTAAATCCATAGTAATGATATATCATTTATGGTGTTATATGTTATTTAAACAGATGAATAATATATACGGTTAATGTCTATTATATTCCAGTGTGTTATATGAGATTAATTACTTACAATGAAACATACTGGTTACACACACACACACACACACACACACACACACACACACACACACACACATATATATATATATATATATATATATATATATATATATATATATATATACATGTGAGCACATAAATGCCAAACAAGATGGAAAAATTAATACTAGAATACCAAAGGTAGTCTTGTATGCTTTTATTACACCAGCGAAATTATCATAAGACTTTTCCTCTGAATTTCACGTTCCCGTTCATCGGACAGTTGTGAGGAAAATTGTGACGGTACACATCACAATTTTAATTCAGTTTTCCTCACAACTGTCCAACAAACGGGAACGTGAAATACTGAGTAAAAGTTTTGTGATAATTTTGCAGCTGTAATAAAGGTATATATATATATATATATATATATATATATATATATATATATATATATATATATATATATATATATATATTGCCAAATGATGTTATTTCCTTTTCTGTACGGTTACTTCTTATATGACACAAACACACACACAATGAACCTCACTAACACACGCACACAGATAGACAGAGAGTCAGACACAGATATTCAGACAAACAGACAGATAGAAGCTCACACCCACCCGCCAACACACACACAGACACGCACACACATACGTACATACATATTAGCGTTGTGATAAATTTCAAAGTTGTGTCATCTGCCTATTCTGTATTTCAATATGAAGACAGGCCTGCGGCTACATGTGTCTCACGCAAGGAAGTAGAATAGGTTAAACCAATTACTTTAACATAATGGATGAAATATTTATACTTTCTGTAGATCACTGCGCTGTAGGATATAAACAAAACTATCGCAGTGCCAACGAAAGAAAAAAAAACTATATAAGTAACCAAAAAACAAAAAAAGTAAGAAAATAAGGAGAAAAAAAAAGGTCTAATGGTCTCTTCACAGAGCGATTAAAGGTCATTAGAGCATTTCTGAAGCAGCACATCTAGTGTCAACGCAGTTTGATTTTTCAAGTATTGGAGGAAGCACACAGCACAAGAACTGCGTTCCTCTGCCGACTCCATATTCTACCACAGAGTATTTTACTTTACTCCCTTAAAACTGTCATCATAGTCAAAATATTTATTGCCATCCCTGTATGTGTCCAGTATTGACTTGTCTCGGAGATATGAGACTTGTGTCGGAGCTATTTCGGATTAGAGTTTTTTTTTTATGAAACACTATACAAATGCGGATTTATAGTAAACGCCCCGTCATCGTTATATTCGCAGTTCTAATAATCCTTTGTATAATAAGCACTAGGCCTGATATCTTGTGGTTGTCGGATAGTCGATTACATCGACCCAGCGCCCAGCTGGTACTTTGTTCATCGACACTGAAAGAGATGAAAGGCTTAGCGGAATTTGAACTCACAACTTATTTTATCGAGCCCGAAAGGATAAAAGGCAAAGTTGACCTCGGCGGAATTTGAACTCAGAACATAAGACGGACGAAATGCTGACAAGCATTTTGCCCGGCGCGCTAACGAATCTCCTAGCACGCTGACTTATTTATAACTTTAATAATGCTTTCTACTATAGGCACAAGGCTTCAAATTTGGGGGAGGACGATAGTTGATTACATCGGCCCCAGTACTTAACTGGTATTTATTTCGTCGACAACGAAAGAGATGATGGATCAGAAAATCGACGTCGGCGAAATTTGAACCAAGAACGTGAAAGCGGACGAAATGCTGCTATTTTGTCTGGAGTGCTACCGTTCCAACCAGTTCACTGCATTATTCATAAGTTTAATAATCGGTTCAAATTTCGGCACGAGATCAACAATTTCGTGGGTAAGGGATTGGTCGACCCCAGCGCCCAACTGGTATTTAGTTCATCGACACTGAAAGAGATGAAAGGCTTGGCGGAATTTGAACTCACAACGTAAATATGGACGAAATACCGCTAACCATTTTGTCCGCCGAGCTAATGAATCAGCCAGCGCGCTGACTTATTCATAACTTTAATAATAGTCTCAAATTTTGGAAGAAGGCCAGAAATTTTCGCGGGAGAAGTTAGTCGATTACATCAACGCCAATGCTCAAATGGTATTTATTTCGTCGACGACGCAAAATCGACTTCGGTGGAATTTGAACCGAGAACGTGCAGACTGACGAAATGTTGCTAAGCATATTGTCTGATGCGCTACGATTCAGTCAGCTCGCCAAATGACATTATACGACAGTTGTGAATTTTTGCATCTATTGTGATAGTAAAAAGATGTATAAAGTACTCTACATTTAGTGAATCATAATATAGCATTTGAGTTGACAGTGTAACGTAGCTGTTCGAGATGAGATCATGTTTATGGTACGAATAAACATGTGGAGTTTGCGGGCGGGGAGAGGTACTTATAAGTATTATTATTTCTTCGTGACTCAGCCAAAAATAGCAATGTTAGTATTTGTATTCGTTTCAATATTTTCAGTTATGTCAAAAAATATATCGACAAATTCCCATTCACCTAAAGTGTTTTTCCGTTAATAGTGACAGTTACAGTTGAGTAACAGCAGATCTTTCTTATAAGCAAAGAATAGGTTACGACTTAGTGACTCATATAAAAGGAGGATGAAAACTGCTTATAAACACTATTATGACTGTAAATGTCAATTTGCAGACATTTTGTTTGGCAGATGATTCAATAATAAATAAATATCTAATATACAAACAATACATAGGAAGTCAAGAAGAGATTTAAAATCGAACAATCAAAGACATAGGCATATAAAGGAAAATATTCATACAAGCACACACCCAACCTCGCCCTCATACGAAAATGAATATATATTATTCCTATACAAATATGTTGTTGACAAAAACTTCGAAGATTCAGCCAATTAAGCTACCGCCGACAGTCTGACGTTGAGTTAGCTGGCCAGGTGCTACGCAGTGGGATTGAACCAGGAACCATGTCTTTGGGAAGCAAGCTTCTTAGCATACAGCCATGTCTTACCACACAGACACAGAAAAATATATAATTTACTTCTTATTTCTGACCCCCTGTTTTGCCGCTTAACAAATATCTTTAATTCACTTAAAGATTTCAGGCGCGCAAACTGTACCACCGCCTACTAATGCCATTTGATACAGCTATCCTATTTCTTGTTATCTACTAATTTCTAGATTAATATTACCAGGAAGCCTCACTACATCGTGAAAACTCAGATGAAAGCAAAAATCGTAAAGTGCATATAGTATTACATGAATATGTTGCGCCAGAAAAATAGATGTGGGAGGCAATCGAATATTATTTTACGCTTGTTTCAACATATGCGTCACTGTACATGCATGGATGGTTATGTTTATGAACATGTATCATTGAAGCTGCATATGTGGGTCCATACGCGTCTGTGTTTAAAAATGCTAATATGTGCACAGACGTACATAATGCTATTAGAATAGTTAAGATTTTGCGGTGAAAATATGTCATTTATTCTGAATTATACACTAACGCACACAAAGTATGATTGTTGCTTGTACATTTTCTTGAAAGAGCTGTGTATAAAAGAATGGGCGTGTGTAAAAGAAACTGTCCGTATGTTAGTGAATGTAAGTGTATAGGAATAAGAATGATAAAGATCTTATTAATTGAATAATACTTTTTGATGCCTAACACACACACACACACACACACACGCGTGTGTGTTTGTATGTAGATGCTACAGATGTTTCAATAGCATAGTGATGTATTCCTAATTGGTATATTACGCAATTAGAAATCACCTACTAATCCATCAAGTATCTGAAGTATCAGCAGATAAAAATTTCATATTTCTTTATCACATGCAATGCATAACCAATTTTGTACTAAGGCTAGAATTGCAGAATACTTACTATCAGGAAACAATCATGATTAAATTATTTAATCTAGTGACTTGATCAAATCTATATTATAATTCTCCGTGTTCATTTTTCACACTTTACGTTTTAGCTTGTTACAGAAAGTGGGAGATAGAGTGAAAGTGACATACGGAAGAAGGAGAGAGAGAGAAGTCCAGAGGGAGTGTGAGTGTGTGAGAGAGAGAGAGAGAGAGAGAGAGAGAGAGAGAGAGAGAGATCGTAGACAGCCAGTTAGACTAATCATGAAGTAACGTAGCAGATAGCCACTACCACTACCACTACCACGTTGTGGTTAGTGGAAGTGACAGGTGAAGAGGAAGAGAAGAGAGAAATGTTAACGAGGTGAAGAAGGGAAATATATAGTTAAGGGTGTCGAAAAGATAGAGAGGTACACAGGTAGAGAGAGAGAGAGAGAGACAGAGAGATAGAGAGAGAGAGAGAGAGAAAAAGAGAGAGAGAGACTGTTCAGTAAAGGAAAATTTTTAAATCATATAATATACTATAAATGGAAGTATAAATAACGTAGCAAAATAGACATGGATGTTATTTTTTTTTTAATTTGTAATGGAATTCTACTATTTCGTAATAATAAATATTGAACTGTACATTGTTCTTGGAGTTTCAATAGAATTAAATACTAAGACATGATCGCTATTGGATATTTTTCTATTAGCCATTGCATAGGCAACAATAAGATTTATATGCAATAAAAATGGAAATCATACTTTCTTTCTTAAATACCTCCTTCTTACATTTTTCATTTCGTGGAATTTCCACGGGTCCCGTTTGGGCGATAATAAGTTATTAGTATTACAGTTACATGCTGAGCGCTGATAAAAACGACCGACAGGATCCAAGATAATGTATGTATGTATGTATGTTACTCAGTTACATGTCACGGGCTACATTGAGTTACTTCTCTTGGTTCATTTTTGTTTGTAGTGAAAATATTGCCAAAAATGCAACGTTTGGAATGAAACCAGGGATTTTAGAATTGCAAATCTAAATTATTTACCGATCAACATTTGGTGCACCCGCATAAATTCATGCATGCATATATACACATACATACATGCGTGCATGCATGCATGCATACATACATACATACATACATACATACATACATACATACATACATACATACATGTAGAAAATAGTTCTTGTAATTCCTAACAATTTTCTCGCCAAGTTAACTACTAATGGAATCTTGTAAACACTGCTGTGCTGTATTAGTATTTCACAGTGTGTGAAAGGCCACTTGCAATTTTTTTAGTTAAGCATCATACATGCAAAAGGAATGCAAAAATAGAACCAAGATTATCGATAGAAGAATGTTGCCTGAAACAGTAACGAAATGTGAAGGGAAATAATTAATCAGAAACAGAAGCGAAATGTAGCACGAAAGAAAGAAAACGATCTTTAAAAAAAACGTACACGGGTTGATAAAATGTGTTATGAAGAGATTATTTCGGGTTCAAAAAATCCAGGTAATATATGGGTAATAAAAAATGTTGATAAACTTCTTGTCTTCTATGATTCTTCCATTGCTGTTTACAGAAGCATGCTTTATCCATTAGAATTTGCATAGATGTATTCAAAAGATGAATGCAGAAGTTTATATAAATATATATACACACAGGGTGCGTAAGGTATTTATGGACAAATTTATGTTTATAAAAAAAAGCTATATAATAACAGATAATAACTTTTTTTATCGAAAAATATTATGATGATAAAAATAAACGTTCAACTTCAACAACTGCTTCTATATGAGATCTAAATCATCTCCATGCTCGAACCAAGTGGTCCGGGTTCATTTTAGACATTACTCTGACTATGGCAGCTTTCAAAGAATCTTTGATATTATGGACATATTCATTGACCTATCTCTCAACAACGCTCCACATGTAATAATCCAATGGATTAAGATCTGGGGAATTAGGAGGCCCAATGTTAGGGGTTATGTGACCATGAAAATTTTCAGCCATCCATTCCTGTGTTACTAAAGCCATGTGTGATAGTGCAGAGTCTTACTGAAACACATATTACCTTCCATTGCATACATTGTCTATCCAGGTCTTAACAATTATTTCCAGGACCTCAGTGTAGGCGGCAGAGTTAACTCTAAGACCTTGTGGAAATACGTAAGGAGGCATCAAGTCCTTCATTGCTGACAACTCCTAAAATCATGACAGTTTCAGGAAAATTTCTATGCATAACACTTGCAACTTCAGAAGGATCTGCACATAACAATTCTGTCATTTCTTCTGTTAACTTTTTGATCTTTGTCGAAGTTATTCCCGTTTGAGAAAAACCAAATCAAATCTCCTTCTGCTGGATTTTTCAATTTGTTTAAGAGCCTTTTAGATCTGTTGTAGGGATTTTCTTTCGCTTTTTCTGACAAATTGACCTTTGCTAATCATGTAAGTCATATATCTGATGTCTTCACGGACAACATTTCTGACTGTTCTTTCTGACACATGGAAATCTTTTGCAATTGACCTCATGGAATTTCTGGGATTGTAATCATTGGTCTGTTGAACTTGCTGAATAAGAGCGTTTAGAATGCTTTTTATGCTTTGATACTGGTGATACGTTTCGATCTTCAGTCTCTAGCTCCTTACAAACTTTGTAGACGAAAGATCTAGCAACTTTTAAAAATCGAGATATTTCTAAATCGCTATGCTCAGCCCTTACAACAACAATAACAGGGTCCCTATTCCTTTCTTGAGTAAGTTGAGGGTCTACGATTATTATTTCCTGAAACAAAGATTATACAGTCAGCAAAAAATGCAGCAATGACCCCGAAAGGGTATATCCTCAAATACCTTATGCACCCTCTATATGCATATATATATATATATATATATATATATATATATATATATGTGTGTGTGTGTGTGTGTGTGTGTGTGTATGTGTGTGAGTGTGCATGTATATATGTGTGTTTATGTCCCCGAGAAGTAGCGGTTCGGCAAAAGAGACTGATAGAATAAGTACTTATATATATATATATATATGTGTGTGTGTGTGTGTGTGTGTGTGTGCGTGGATAATACCGGAATGACTTGGTGCCTCAACTTATTCAACCGAATCTTAATTGTTTCTCATATATATATATATATATATATATATATATATATATATATATGAGAAACAATTAAGATTCGGTTGAATAAGTTGAGGCACCAAGTCATTCCGGTATTATCCACGCACACACACACACACACACACACACACACACACACACACACACACACACACACACACACACATACACACACACACACACACATACACACACACACATATATATATACATACATGCATATATATATATAAATGAATTCTAGGGAGCAGAATCAAGTTTCTTCAAGTTTCCGAACCGATTTCGCTTCCTGATTAAACCAGAAAACAGCAAATAGTGGATGATATACCCATCCATCGCACATTCTATGCTGAAGTTCTATGTTAAAACCTGATATCACCCTATTCCTCTGTCGTTTTAAAGACTTGGTGACAAGTTTTATCTGTTGGTGATTTGACTTGTACGGCACGCGCTAGATAAAAAGATGAGTGATTTAAAATGATAAAGCACATACTAGGTGTTTACAACATCTACCATATACGATGAAACTATAATATAACATACCAAAAAAAAAAAGAGAAAATAATCAATAGCTAGCGTAGGTTTGTTCAAGAATATATTTCGTGATATTATAATAAAGTGTCTCTTTTAAAGATACTGGTGAAGAACCATATCAAATCATCAACACATTTCAACTAGTTTTATTATTCACTTATATCGTGTCAGCCATTCAAGATAAACAAACCATATGAAAAGACACCGTGTTAGTGACATTTCCCAGAGCCAAATCTTTATAACGTTCTCGTATAGCCAACAAATCTTTACTCTAATGCATAAAGAAAATATGCAAACTGTTATTTTTTTCTTTCCCTTTTTAATACATACATACATACATATATATATATATATATATATATATATATATATATATATATATGCGTGTGTGTGTGTGTGCGTGTATGTGTGTATGTGTCTGCGTGTGTGTGTGCGCGCATATATATTTGTGTGTGAGTGTAATGTAACAGGTCATCCCATAAGTTCTGTCCGATTTTACCTTTTTTTTAAATTGAATGAAATTTAATAGTATTTTAGAATGTCTAATGGAATTTAAAATTATTTTTTATGTATTCGTGCACATGTAAGCTAATTAAATATTGTTTTACAGAATAATGGAATTAAAATTTCTTTGATTAAAACCCTTTCTAACGTGGGAATATCCAAAGAGCATTTGAGGCACATAATGCTTTATGAGTACAAAAAAAGGAAACTCTGAAGCCGATGAGACTCGAAACATACACTCGGTTTATGGGAAAGAATGCTTGAATGAGCGTTGGGCAAAATGCTTGGCGGTATTTCGTCTGTCTTTTTCGTTCTGGCATAATTTTCAGTCCTTAACTTCCTGGAGAGCAAATCGCACCGAGAAAAACTTCGCATTTCATTATTCCCATTTCGAAAACGTGAAGTACCAGTGAAAGTAGACCAATGTTGTGGTCATCTATCTGTGTTAGAATCAATTACTGTAAATGTTATTCGTAACTCAAATGGCAAGATGTGTTCTTTACAATCACTGAAATCTCTGAAGAATTTGGATTTTACCAAAGCTAAGTATTGTAGATAATTTTACAAAGTAAATGATTTCGTATCACATGTGACTGTCCAACTTTTCTCGCATTATTTTTCTTCATTTCCTTTTTCTCTAAATATGGCCACAAAAAAGAATTGATTCAATCACGAATGCACCCTATTACAATCTGTTAGAACATGTTCATATTTTCCTCACTGAGAAAAACTATATACGCCACTTATTCTATTTTCTAAACATCCTCTTCTACGCTTATATGAGAAATATTCACTTACTCAAACGATTCAAAGTATGAACTGGTGATTCTACAATATCAGAAGTTTGTTATATAACGACTTGTATGTGTTTTGTGTACTCCACTTCAGAGGGGAAAATAACAAATACTTAGTGTTCCTCAGTCAGTGCCTTGACTATACGCTACACACTTACATAACAGTCTTTGTGTCTGAATAGACACCATTATGTTATTATTGTTATTCAATTATTTTCTTTTATCTGCTAAATCCATTTTATGATTTTAGAAAATTCATTTTGAAGTACTTTTGTTAATTAAGATTTAAAAATGAGAAAAAAAAAATAATCAAAAAAAAAAAGACAAAAGCGAAAACAAAGCAAAGTCATTTTCTAAAACGGTCTTGACTTATAAATCTCTTCTAAAGAAGACTTTTTTGACAGATTTTCAATTATCAACATGAACCAATTTGCTGAATAAAAATTAAAAAAAAATATATATATATATAAGGTGGCAAAACATATAATAAAAAAAAGAGAAAAGTTAGGAAATAAAATATATAAATTATAGTTTAAAGTGTTCGTGGAACGGTTTCTTAGTTATTTTCTTCACTTATATTTATCAAGATTATTTCAGACAAAACATCTTTACTTGTAATTATTTTGAATAAATATTGCATTCAAAATAGAAATCATTTTTTAGAAGTTATTCGTAGCAATGACGAAACAATATGACTAAGCTACATTTACACGGGATAGCTTTAAAATAGTCGGCTACAACGACAGTATAATGAAATACTTTATATATCAACGTACCTCGTGTTATCGAATGAACCTCGATTTCGATATATATATATATATATATATATATATATATATACAAAGAGAGAGAGAGAGAGAGAGAGAGAGAGAGAGAGTGAGAGATAAACATATCGAAATCAAGGTTCATTCGATAACACGAGGTACGTTGATATATAAAGTATTTTTCAGTACCTCAAACGTTCATTGTTTACTCTCATCAATAGTCTATTGAGGACGCATCAGCCAGAAATTAAAGCCAAAGTTTCTTCATAATGCACCCTCCAATCATAAAAAAAGAAAACTACTATATATTAACATTTTGAACACGCCTTGCCTTAGGGCCTTAGCGTCATCATTCTATAGATCGTAATATGAGATATATTTTTGATTTTACAACTTGGAGGAATCCATAGCTTTCCAGGATGGCCCAGACATGATTTCTATCAGAAAGAAAGACAAGCAGAAGTGAAAAGAGAGACAAATGTGAGAAACAAAGGGAAAAAAGGAGAGGACAGAGAGTGTGAGAGAGAGGGAGAAAGTGAACTAGAGAAGAAACGACCAAGTCCCGTTTCCATGTGAAGGACAGTATCCTATTCTAGATGAAGGATAGTATTTATCAAAGGAGTAGTGAGTTCTGTGGAGGTGCATGGCTTAGTAGTTAGGGTGTTGAACTCATGATCCTGATACTGTGGTTTCGATTTATGCACAGGGCGACGCGTTATGTTCTTGAGAAAAAGACTACATTTCACGTTGCTTCAGCTGGCAAAAGTGAGTAACCCTGCGACGGATAGACGTTCCGTCCAGGTGGAGTATATATATGCCATGGGATCCGGGAAACCGGCTCTCGGGAAGTAACGTTACTAGTGAGTTCTGTCCTGAAATAATCGTATCTACATAACAATAACAACAGCTAAAAGAAGTGATTTGAGGAAGAGTATTTCAAAATCATCTGAAACTAAAGGATAGAACGACAGCCCACCAATCGTAGAATTCCACAGTAGTCTTTTGTTTTCTTGTGTCCTACGTCTCTCTGCATACTGAATCCAAATAAGTGTACGATTTACTTTACAATTCTTTTATACTAGGGGATCTCAACCATTTTGTATCCGTGTAACTCTTTGTTATCTTATTCCGGTGGACCCCCATAACCATTCTGTGTTTATAACCTAGTTTTGTAGATACTACCTTCAAAATTCCTATTTTCTTTATCATACATTTCTTTATCATACCTGTGTAGGTTGAACTGTGCAAAATGTTAGAGAAACAAACCTAGCTGTTATTTGTAATACATAGCAACACATATACCTAAAGCAAAATTGTTACAGGGGTCCTTAAAATTCTATTGTTGACCCTCAATTTACTGTTTTGTTGCATGCGCCCCCACAAAATCTTATATGGACCCACAGGACCATATTCTCCCTGTGTGGGAACCACTGTTTTAGACTGATTAATTAAATACCAGTTATATGCAGTTATCAATAGAATCCAATTCACTACTAACTCCAAATATGTGGCATTGTGCCAATGGTATAAATCAATATTATCTTACATGTAACAGATGTTAGTTAACATAAGAGATTACAAATATAAATCTGTAACTATTGGAATAATATAATATTATTGACTTCATTCCTGCCCACACTGTATCCGGATACAACGCAGAGATTGAATATAAAGATTACTGAAGGATTCTGCAAAACAGTTTGATTTTTGTTCAGCGAGAGAGAAAAAAAAACTATCTCACTATTTGTACAAGTTCAAAGGTTCTTTGAATAATGCCTTGTTGCTATCGATCGAATTTGTCTAAAGTCAGTGAATCCAGATGCATTTTGCTAGATTACATCCGTTGATAGGGAAGTGCTAAATCGGAAGAAAACACTTGCACGTAAATTCGTCATCTTTAGATCGCTTACCGGAAATAGGCCCAGAACTGAAGTAAGTCTTTCATTGTTGTGCACACGCAGATTGGAAGGGAATGAAAATAGAGCTAAGACGGTAATTTCAACTGTATACAGTTTGATGTATGTAGATATGTGTGACAGTTATGTGTTGGGGTTGTGCTACCGATGCTACATTAACATGAGTATATGTAAACGTGTCACCGAGACGCAGAAATGTGTACGTGCGTGCGTGTGTGTGTGTGTGTGTGTGTGTGTGTGTGTGAGTGTGTGTGTGTGTGTGAATGCATGTGGTGTGTAGTACTTACATATACGTATACGTGTACCTATTCATATAGAATATTGAGGGTATGTATAAATATATCAACAAACCATTTTGGGTAGTTTCCATGACAAGAACAGAATAGTTTGCTTCGCAATTTCGTTTGGAAATCAACGAGATATATTCTGACTTTAAAGGAGATTTATGCAGGTGTTTCTACTTACGAATTCAAACTAAATGAATTCTTTCTATGTACATTAAATAATCCTGATTACACCCACTCCTTTCGTTCGAATATATGTGAACAACATATATTTGTGGACAAGCACACACATGCGTATATACGCAGTGAGAAAAAGATGAATGAGCACTGTACACGTAAGCATTTTTTTAGATAATTCCTAGGAATTTGTGAGTCTATATATGAAGGCTTGCGTGTGTGTGAGTGTGCGTGCGCGCGCTTGTACGTATACGATGCGATAAACCCGAGGAGAAAATAGACAAGCCGGTGCCACATGAAGTTAAATTGGAGGATATGAAAGACCTGGATACTGCCTTAACAGAAGCCAACGATATTTTTTAATCACCACATTATGAAGGCAAAAAGGGACTTAGCGTAATATAAGTGGCAGAGAATTCACGTGGGTGGTGAGCAAGAAAGCTAAAATTTAACAAATACATTTACTGGTGACAAGAGTTACGAGTAAAGGATTCCAATTAACAAGATGTAGCTAACAAGCAAAAAAAAAAAGTAAAAAATGACAGGTACTTTGAACATATTTATGAAGGAAATTGTGATCGATTTACACCATAATTAATTGGATTCCCAACAGTGCGTCACCCTGCAGCTGATGAACAGTGACTTCGGAGTTGCAGTGTTGGTTGACACTTCGCTTGAAACAGTAATGGAACCAAGGACATTTTGGAAGAAAGTAAGATCAAAAAGAACGTGGCAACAGTGGTATCTTATGCAAAGTCTACAAAACTACACATTCATCCTTATAGTGGCTGAGAGTCTGTTAAACCAAACGTGGAAAAGAAAAATGGTTAAACTGCAAGAATGATAAGTTTTGACGTGCGGTTATAGCTAAAGGCAAAAGTAACGGACACGGAACGTCCTCTAACTCTTCTCAATGAAAAGAGTAAGGTTTTTGGTGGCGTGATGGTGGAATGAATAGACTGAATGGTTTCATACAACGTTAAGTCAGAATCGGAATTAATTCTGCGAACGATTTGAAGCATTATCAGATGATTTTATGTTGTAATATATATGCCAACACTTGGTTGGTTGGTTGGTTGGTGTGTGTGTGTGTGTGTGTGTGTGTGTGTGTGTGTGTGTGTGTGTGTGTGTGTGTGTTTGTGTGCGTGCGTGTGCGTGCATGGTGAGTTGCCGAGTATCAGATAAGCTCAGTACAGATAGGCAACACACAGGCGTGCTCACTTGACTGTGAACTTCAGTTGCGACTTCATCCAAAAGAGAGCCCACATCGTCCAGACTGGCTATTGGTAACATCGTAGTCGGGCAGATATGGATGTACTAAGTTATATAAACATAGTTAACCTTCATAAATATACTTACACTGAGCACAAAATACAAGTTATAAAACAGAAAAAGCAATATATATATAAATTTATAATCTGTATTCTGTACACTCTGTTATATATATATATATATATATATATATATATATATATATATATATATAAGTTCAAAAAAGCAATAACAAAAAACAAAAAAACAACAAAGTGAGGACGTGATATGGATAGTGTTATTGGACGCTCAGGAAAAGAAAGAGAGAGTGTACAACGTTTCGGGCGTAGCCCTTCGTCGGAAAGATGGAAAGTTCGGAGAATGGAAGAACGGAGAAAGAGGAAAATGGTACCGATGCCCACGACGTTACATTGTGTAAAGACCGGAAGAGGAAGTGGTGGGGGAAAAGTTCTTTCTAAGACAGGAGAGTGAAAAAGGGAGATGAATATCTGTGCGTGTGCGGAGTCTGCGAGTGTGTGTGTGATAACAGAACGTGTGTGTGCGTATGTATGTGTGTGTGTGTGTGTGTGTGTGTGTGTGTGTGTGCATGGTTTGGTGGTTTATCTGTTAGTGAGTTTGTGTGTGTGTGTGTGTGTATGATGTAGTGGAACAAATTAGTAGCAGGACTGGTTAGTGGACGCTATATATATATATATATATATTGGGTTGTCCGGAAAGTTCGTGCCAATTTTTAAAGGAAAGAAAAAGGTCAATAAATACTTGCCGTTACATTTTTAATCAACCAAATATGAACCATTTATATATATATATATATATGCCCAGGTAGAACTGTAATTATTGTATTTAGATGGCTATATCTATATATTTTTAATCTTGACTAATTGCGATAAATGAGAGTTTAAAATCCTTAAAGCTGCAAAGACAGATAGAATTAAAGGTGGAAGGTAAGAATGAGAGAATTAAACAGAGAGCGATAGTTGAAGAGGAAGCGAGAAATTAACAGAATACATAAGGAAGCGAGAAATTAACAGAATACATAAGGAAGTGAAAAATTCAGCTGAACTATCCGAGCAATGGGGATGGACAGTGCCGACGAGTCTGAAATTAACAGACAAAACTGGTTTAGTTCAGTGGTTTTCCGACTTTGCACATGGGGCAGTTTATATTCCCTGTCAGTGTTAATAAATGTATGTTTATGCAGTTTTAAGGGTTTTAACACTTATTTCTATCAATATAGGTGCTATTCAGGATTCTTAGTGACGATTATATATATGTATATATATATATATATATATATATATATATATATATATATATATATATATATATATATATGGATACTTATATATATATATATATATATATAATACAAATTATAAATGAGTATATGCATATATACGTACACATACATCTACCTGTATATATAGATGCATATCTGGGTACAGGACGTTGCAAACAAGACGTAGACAAAATGATAAACAGAGTACAGAAAACACACAGGCCACATAGAGAACATTTCCGTCATCAGCTGCCACCATTCTAACACTGGCGTTTCGAAGAGTTAGGGCAATATACATACATATATATATATATATATATATATATATATATATATATATATATATATATATATATATATATATATACAGAGAGAGAGAGAGAGAGAGATAGGCTTCAGAGGGACGAGGATAGACTGTACAATGGGCATTAAATGTCGATCGTGGCTAATAGAAAGAGAGATAGAGAAACAAACAGACAAACAGAAAGATAGACAGAAAGATAGACAGACAGACAGTAAGGCAGGCAGACATGCATATATATATATATATATATATATATATATACATATATAGATGGATGGACAGATAGATAGATAGACACACAGACAGACAGACAGACAGAATTAAATGTGGAAAGTAAGAAGGAGAGAAATAGGTAGAGAGCGATAGTTGAAGAGGAAGAGAGAAATTAACAAATTACATATGGAAGGGAAAAAAAGAAAAGAAACAGTGATTATAGAAAGAGAGAGAGAGAGAGAGCAGTAGATAGGCAGTGGATGCATAGCGATCGATATATCGATCTCAAATTTTCAAACAAGTCGATCAAAGATGAGCGACACTAAAACGGAGACACTTTAATGTCGTGCCGATCTATCTTTGATGTTATCTCCCTACGTATTAACCTTCCATACAAAGTCAATATATCTTCTAAATGTTCTACGCCGTAGCACGTGATCTCTCATCGGTTGTCATGGAAACTGAACTTGTCGTGTAAAATGCGTGACACCAGATGATCGACTCTTGTGTGTATCTCCAGCCAAAAACAGATCGAAACATTTATCGATTTTTTTTTCTTCCTTATTCACACTACGGCCAACTGCATTCAACATCATCATCATCATCGACATCATCATCATCGTCGTCGTCGACGACGTAACGACGACTAACAGCATTTATTGTTAAAGCTTTCACCACACTTTCATCTATACAATCTCAATCTCATTCTTCTATTTTCACCATCGTGTCTTACCTAGTATTTGCCTAATAATTGCTTGGTCTGAAGCTCTACATGTTTCCCTTTCTGTAACCTCAGAACATACAATTACTGTATCATTCTCTGTTCGGTCTGCCTTGATATATATATATATATATATATATATATATATATATATATATATATATATATATATATATATATATAGAGAGAGAGAGAGAGAGAGAGAGAGAGAGAGAGAGAGAGAGAGAGAGCAATGTAACATTCCATCAACATACTTATCTTACAATCGTACACAAGAAATACACACACATACATAAATACATGAGTGCATACATGTATACATACACATATACATACATACAAGTACACACACACACACACACACACACACACACACACACATACATACATTTCTACACACATGGACACTCACACACATTTTTACAGGTATACTTACATGCATACGTTCATACATACATACTTGGTTAGTGCTGATGAAAACTCTCATCTTGTAATTTGAATTGCACGTTCCCTATCATCACGGATATGTAGTGTGTGTGTGTGTGTGTGTGTGTCTTTGTGTGTGTGTGTGTGTGTGTGTACACACAGACGTGAAAATGCTCTTACGCATAATCATTGTAGCAATTATATTTTCTTTTCCATTCTCATTGAATATATTCTTCTGATTATCCATCCTACGGGTTTAAGACTTCTCTTGACATTTTCAAATAATTCTATGTTTTTTTACGTTCTGAGTTCGAATTCCGCTGAGGTTGACTTTGCCTTTCCTCTTTTTCGGGATCGAAAAAAAAAAGTACAATTTGTGCACCGAGGTCGACGTAATCGATTTACCCGCTCCTTGAAATTGCGGACCTTGCGCCAAAATTTCGAACTATTATTATTATTAGTATCGCTGTTTTCTTTCGTTTTATCATCTCAACATATTACGTTTCTTGTCACGTTCCTCAAAAATGTCCACACACACTTTCTGTCTGTCTGTCTGTCTGTCTGTCTCTCTCTCTGTCTCTCTCTCTCTCACACACACACACACACACACACACACACACACTCATACATAGACACACTCAAAAATGGAAGCAATTCATCACAGGGTCACATCCACATTCGACTAGCTTGGAGATTTTCCATCAATGTGATTTAATAATTTTGGTAATACAGTTTCTACAAAACATTCGTATTATTGTTCAAAATTCTGAAGTATATTAGCGTTGAATCTTCATAAAAATTACTGCGTGGCAAGAACTGAAGTTGTCAATATTGAGAAAAATCCTTTTACCCAATGCATCCGCACGTGTATCTGCTTCAAAACATGCTCGCTTTTGACAATATATAATCCTTAAACGAAGCAAAGCGAAACACACCACCACCACCACCACCTCCGCCACCACCACCACCGCCACCGCCGCCGTCACCACCCCTACCACAAATATTATTTATATTTCAACTGTTTTATGCAAGTTCCTCCGCATCACTAGTTCTAAATTCGTGTTCCTGATAGGTATGCATTGTTATACTTTATGATTTTCTTCTTCCTGATGAAATATTGTTTGGCTTTATTTTATTGTTTTCAATTGATTTGTGATAATCTTTGTGTGCGTTTTTTTAATAATTTGCTTTCTTGAGTAGAGTATGTGCAATATCAATTTCCTTGTTTTGTAAGGGTAGCGACTTTTGTTTTGCGTGTACAAAATGGGTTGTGAAATATGTTATAGCGTCCGGGTGGTAATTGTGTAGAGTATTTGATTCCTGAATTATGAGTGATGTGTATAGTATCGGATGGCAATTGTGTACTGTGTGAGTTGTATGAGTTGTTGGGGCATTTAATGCTGGCTTTTATTTTATGTAAATGTGGATGTTGTTATTTTATTGAGTGTGTAATTTTATAGACTACCTGCTGTGTGGATTGCGTTTTATTACCTGGTATTGATACAGTAGATGAGATGTTATTTGCATTGGACGTGGAAAGATATGCATTGTGTTATTGTTCTCAGTGTTGAGATTATATTAAGTATTTGTTGGTCGCAGAATGAGTTTGAGACTGAATTTTAATATGGTATTCGAAACATGTGTATAATGTTGTTTGCACTAGCAATGCTATGTATGTTATTTTCTTTTTGGCGATGACGGACGATGTATAGAGTTTGTAATAATGGGATTGTATTATTTCACTATACTCATATTGCTATTGATGCATTCACAATTCCATATCCCACATTTTGCTTAGTTTCATTTTCAAGGTCCAAGATATTTTATTTGGAGAAATTCTTGACTTTATTTTGGGAGGTGTTTGGGAACAAAGAAACAAAATAAATCCCGTTACACTACAGAGATTTTCTGCTCCACTCGTTGGTAATTGTGGTTGTACGATATTGTCTTGATGTCTTTCTCGTTCTAGGGTGCCATATCGCAGAAGGACTTTGCTGTGTATTGTATTTGGCACATGACCTGCCAATACCATTTAGGAAATTTTTGACCAGAATGACAAGATCTAGCCTAGAATTATTATTTGTTTTCATTACCTTCAAGGAATCCTGGTCTTCGCATGAGAAAGAAATAGAGAATTTAGCACGTCTGTTAAATGTGAACATTGATCAATGCCGTCGAATTGTCGACAAAGCTGTTTAAGTTAGATTCCACGTCTCCTTGAGTCAATTTAATCTAATCAGTAGTACATACAGATGTCTATGTCTCCCCATTTTTTAACATGTCTGTATCGTACTTACACACACGCACAAACGTTTATTAGCAAAAGAAATCAGTCTTCATGGCGTATATCCACGCAGACTATTTTTGCAAATTCGTAACTGGTGTAAATAACGATGAAGTATTTTCTAAACGTATTTATTGGTTGGTATACAAGACCTTAACAAGTTCATTAAATTTGCCAGTCACGTATTTTACGATTCAGAATAAATCATACCTCATACAAAGAGACATTTGGCAAAAATAAAATAAAATATGCAAAGTAATGGCTGCGGCAATGTGCTTCTCCCATTTAGGCTTTGAGTTTAGTTCGTACTAAACAGCACAGATGCAATTCTAATGTATTGGAATTACATATGTATATCTATAATAGATGCTTTCATACAAGAAGTGCTAATTTTTATAGAGAAAACAAACTGGTAAATTGTAATAATGTTCTTCCTCATAAACTTTTGCAATGATATAT
>NC_142930.1:148937832-149012040 GCF_046866305.1 Octopus bimaculoides
CGAACAAGAACGGACCGTTGCTCGGAGTAAGAGCAGCGGACGGAAGTACGCATACTAGCAGTAAAAAGAAATGGTACTATCAGGCAAGCGCAGGCGTGGTTGTGTGGCAAAGAGTATGCTACCCAACCACATGATATATATATATATATATATATATATATATATATATATATATATATATATATATATATACAATACAAATGATACATGAGCATATGCATGTATACATACATATATGTGCATGCCTACATCTACATGTATATATAGATGCATATCCGGGTACAGGACGTCAGAAAAATGAACAGGAACATAAAAGCACAAAAACGGACTTTGTTTACAGACAACAGAACGAACACATAGGAAAACAGACGAGCCACTTATGGAACTTTTCCTTCGTGCGTTAGTGTGCGTGTGTGTATGAGATAGAGAGAGAGAGAGAGAGAGAGAGAGAGAGAGAGAGTATATGCGTGTGCTATGTATATCTTTTTGTCTGTGGTTTTCTACCTACCACCACTAAACAACCGGAGTTGGCGTGTTTACTTCGCCGTAACTTAGCGGTCTCAAAAGTACTAGGCTTACGAAATAAGTGCTAGGCTTACAAAATAAGTCCTAGGCTTCATTTGTTCGACTAAAACCCTTCAAGGCGTTGCTCCGAATTCGCCGCAGTTATGAGTGAAACGAACAAAACAATAAAAGAATACCAAACATACCAACGCAGAGAGTTTTGTAAAATGCGCGCAAATTTCCATATGAGTCAAAATGATGAAGTCGATCATGATATTAATAGTTCAAATACATATTTTTTTGTTCGCTTTTTCCACTCTACTCCTTTTTTGTCGTCATATTTAATGCACTAATCATTTATATTTTACTTGTTTTAGTCATTTGACTCCGGTCTCAGTCGGACAAATAAACGACAGTACTTATTTTTAAGTCTGGTGCTTAGCCTGTGGTCATTATTGCTGCCGAAGCACCAAATTACAGAAACGTAAACAAATCGACAGTGGTTTTGATAAGTTGATGAAAGACAAGCACAGACAGACAGAAACACATACATAAATACACACATATATACATTATACATACATATATATGTGTGTGTGTGTGTGTGTGTGTGTGTGTGTATTTATCAGTTCAGTTTGGGTTTCACTTAGGAGTATACTCTATCAGGCCCATCCGAGGGTAGTGGTTATCAGATACAATACAACTATCAAACGGAAATGGATTCTTCTACTGATGATATACCTGAAAATCCATAGATATCCGGAGAATTTATACGAATATCGTGATGAAATATGAAGAGAATAATTCGTTTATTAAATAATTTTTGCAATTATTTCATCGATATTTTATTCGAAGAGTATTGATATATTCTTATATATATGCAGTAATACATTACATCGGTATTATTATACTAATAGCGGGAGAATATCGACTCGTCAGACTCATGTATAAAATCCATTTGCTCCAATGGCTTTTATCTTATATCAATGAAGCAGTTGTAAAATTATACAATAAAAGGAAATGTTCATTCCATTCCCGTTGTTAATATGCACGCATGCGTACGTGCGTGCGTAGAAAATAAAGCGAAAAGTGGAGTCAACGAATCAAGTATATTTCACAGTACGCATATAATTAAAAGTATTGAAATTAATAGTACCACATAGAGAAAATTACGATACATCCGTAATCACATGAATATCATATGGGAATGAATATGAATTCACCTGTTATATCTCCTGATTTTATGATTATGTGTATGTAAGTTTGTGTGTTTGTATGAGTCTGTCTCTGATTTTACTAGTGTCTAAGTATGGAAGCCTATGATTATGAGTGTATGTATACACATATATATATGTGTGTGTGTGTGTGTGTGTGTGTGTACGTTGTATTATCATCTTTGTACATAGATATAAACACGTCTATAAAATCAACCAAATGTTAATGCAATAATTATGAAAACCTGATACATTGAAAATCAATGGTTATTTGATTTATGTGATACCAAGTGATATAATTTTATTAATATTTATTCCAAGTATAAAATTGGTGGCTAACCAGAATTTATAGTGCGCCGCATTAGGGGATATAAAGTATCAATTTACATTCCTTTACACTGTGTTCCAGTATCTCAATTACTTTCATGTCTTCAGAGAAAAAACACTCAAACTAGTGCCTTCGAGTCGATTAAGCCGATGGTATCATACTTAGTGTATATCACATATATATGAATATCACACACACACACACACACACACACACAAGCACGCATAGACGGCTTTACAGCAAGCAAGAATAATTACATGCAAATGCACACATATGCAAACACAGTATGTGTGTGTATGTGTGTATGTGTGTGTATGAGTATGTGTGTGTGTGTGTATGTATGTGCTGTGTGTGTGTAAAAACTGTAACATGTTTTTTTTTACATTTGTCTATATAAAGACATTCATATTATGTTGACACTGTGATGCCGTTGATTTCGAAATAGTGACAGGAAATAGACGTGTCCGTTTTGCATGTCAAAACGAATTATACTGAATTATTGTCAATTACATCTATGGCGTTTTCTTGGAATAGCTAAAAAAAATTAAATAACAACAACAACAACAAATAAAAGCATAAACCAAAGCCAAACTCTTCGAATTTACCTTTCATATGAGATGAGAATTAAGATATGACAAACTCTACAGAGACAAACACACACACACAAAGAAAAAACCTATCTGAATAGAAATATTAAATATATTATCAAACACAAATGAAGAAACGGAAAGATATCATAGATAGTAAGTAATGTGGTACATCTGTGTTACATCTGATCAATTATCGTTATTAGAACGTACTAACTTCTTAACATTAGCAAAAGTTATTTTATTCATTTATTGTATATTGTATTTTGTGGTAAAATTGATGTAGTCAAAGCATCGTGTGTAAGTATATTACTTGATGTATATATGCACATATACATATATCTTGCATGCATGATGTTCATGTGACTGTTTAATATACTGATGTGTGTGTGTGTGTGTGTGTGTGTGTGTGTGTGTGTGTGTGTGCGTGCGTTTATATGTTTTTGGTACGCAGTGTCAATGTGCACTTCTGCAATAGCGTACACCCATGCACACACAAACACACACATACATATATACATAGGTAGACAGAGAGTCAGATAGATAAATAAATAGATAGAGAAAGAAATGTAGGTGTAAAATGGACGAATGATTAAGACGTCCCCAGTTCGACCATAGTGCGTGGCATGTTGGAAAAGTATAATTAGAATAATTTTATATGGTCTCATGTAGATATGTAAATGAGACCAGATAGATAGAAACTGTATGAAAGCCCATCGCATAATTCCAAATTACAGCCTTGTTCTACGCTATACTATAATGCTTCTTCTGAATTACATTAAAAGTACACGAGCCTTTGAAATGCTCAGGCTGATCAATAAGGATGTACTTCAGATGTGTATGTATGTGTGTGTGTGTGTGTGTGTGTGTGTGTGTGTGTGTGTGTGTGTGCTTGTGTGTGTGTGTACTTAACTTAGATGTGTTTCAACCAAAGACTGGCCCAGGCCATGTCTAACTTAATAGCACCACCTATATATATATATATATATATATATATATATATATATATATATATATCTGTTCATGTATACATATGTGCGTGCGTGTGTGTGTGTGTGTGTGTGTGTGTGTGTGTGTGTGTTTGTGCAATGAGCGGCGAGTGTAAGAGAGGGTGAGTGGAACACAGTAGAACGTAGAGTAACTGAAAGTGCTTAATAACTCTGTGATGACTTAGAATGTTAGAAAGTACTTGGCACCAAATATAACGGTGACCTACCATAATAGTTAAGCACGCCAGAGAAAACGCACTGGAGCATTTTATTTTTTAACCATCTTTAGGTTCGCAGTTTAAATTCTGCCGAGGTCGATTTTGTCTTTCATCCTTTTAGGGGTCGACGCAATATGTATCAATTGAACACGGGGTTCGAAGTAGTTTACTAACCCTTTTCTCGTGAAAATTCCAGGCATAAAGGATTATTGCCGGCCATCGTAGCGATAAGAGCATTATGAGAAACGTACAGAGCAAACTACTAACTGAATTTCAAAGAAAGAAAACAAAAATACGACAGAACTTGAGCATATCCAGAGATTTTTATCAATATTTATTTATGTAAGGTTTACTGTGGTGCATAATTGAAATCATTCATGAACACTATCTTGACTGTTAAAGATCTGAACTCCTTACATACCTACATTAAGTATTCTATTTCGGTTGTTTTATTTGCTTCCTTGTTTCCGGCAGTAGTTCTTGTTGATGTTAGTTATACATGCAGTTAGAGTATCGACGTTATTGACGATTCCTACCTTTGTTTGGAGTTGTTGTAAAAAAAGGGTGGTTAATGATTGTGTTGAAGTTTCTGACCGTACCGTTGGTGTTGGTGATGACGGTGGTGATGTTGAAGGAGAGAATATTCGTGGCTTTAGCGGTTGTTTGATTGATTTGTCATTGTTGTTATATCCAGTGAGACCGGTTGTGAATCGTGTAGATATTGGTGCTTTTGCTCTTTTGTGTATTTATCTATTTATTTATTTATTTAGCTCCAATGAATCAATGAATTTCTTTGTATTTCATGTTTTCCTTTTCTCTCTCACCCCTCTCTCTCTCTCTCTCTCTCTTTCTCTCTAACCACTTTCTTTCTATTTTATGTTCAACTTGCTTTTCTTCACTCTCTCACCGAATATTTATGACTCTCTCTCTCTCTCTCTCTCTCTCTCTCTCTGTGTCTCTGTCTCTCTCTCTCTCACTGTCACCACATTTCTCTCCCTTTCTCGCTCTCCTCTCACTTTCATTTAGCACCTTTCTAACATATACTGAGGCTTAACAGAAAATAGATACTATCCAATCAATACAGAATATCAATGTTGAATGAATCAATATTACGATCCTAACGGACTAACTAAACTTCATCGCACCAACTCATTGGATATTATCGCTCTCACTTCTCAGGTGATACGCTTTCATTTTTTAATGAATATTTTACAAAATATATATATTGATGTGTCCTAAAAAGATATCATCTATTGCAATTTATACAACAGTAAAATTTCTTTAAATATACGCGAACGCTTATGTTATATACATATGCATGCTCTTTACTCTTTTACTCTTTTACTTGTTTCAGTCATTTCACTGCAGCCATGTTGGAGCACTGCCTTTAGTCGAGCAAATCGACCCTAGGACTTGTTCTTTGTAAGCCTAGTACTTATTTTATAGGTCTCTTTTGCCGAGCCGCTAAGTTACGGGGACGTAAACACACTAGCATCGGTTGTCAAGCGATGTTGGGAGGACAAACACAGACACACAAACATATACACACACACATACATATATATCTATATATATACATATATACGACTGGCTTCATTCAATTTCCCTCTACCAAATCCTCTCACAAGTCTTTGGTCGGGCCGAGGCTATAGTAGGAGAAAGTTGCCCAAGGTGCTACGCAATGGGACTGAACCCTGAATCATGTGGTTCATAAGTAAGCTATTTACCGCACAGCCACTCCTACGCCTCAAATATTGCTTTCTACTTGCAAACACTATTGGCTACTATTGTCGATTGTACAATTCGGAAAACGCGACTGAGATTAATGATGACGTCGTCGAAGCAAGATGCATACTCACTACCATTGCAATGCCTAAAGAGCAGCTGTAAACCTCGGCAATAATTTAGGACGCTGCATTTGTAAATGTCACACCGACATTGCTTATAAATCATAAATCTCCCTTAAAATGATCTGTAGTGCTAAGTCAGATCCATGTTTGCCACGAACCCTAAACAACATTGTCAAGTTTCTACTCTTTTAACACTATTGCTTACAATAGAAGTTTACTAAGCAGCTGAAATATACAAAGAGTTAAAGATTAAAACGCATATTTCCTCAGGAAAGGAATCTCAATAATTTTAAATTTAGTAATAAAATATTTTTAAATCCCAGATTTTAAAAGCAATTTAATACAATGGTTGGATTTATGGGTCTTTTCGAATGTTGTCTTTCACACCAAAGCATTTTTTTTTTATAGTAAATTTTATATTTGGATAATTTATTACGAAGTCAAACACCGTCTTTGATGCATACTTCCACTTGCACATATATATTTTATTTGTTTCAGTCATTAGGCTTCGGCCAAGCTGGGGCAGCGGAATTTTAGACGAATGAATCAACCTAGTACAATTTGTTCTACCGTCCACTTTTGCCGAACCAATAGGTTACGGGGACGTTAACACATCAACGGTGATATTCAAGCGGTGTTGGGGACAATCACAGCCGCACACACAAACACACACAGACACACACACATACACATATATATCGCTTCTGTTCGCTCATGGAAACGTTTTGAATATGCATATAAAAGTTTCTATTTTATTACGCAGACTACAGCCTAATGATATCAACTGGCAATAGCAATTTTATGGGCTTGTACAGTGCTGTGTCGATATAATGTAAGATAAATGTAACAGTAGTAGTAGTAGTAGTAGTAGTAGTAGTAGTAGTAGTAGTAGTAGTAGTAGTAGTAGTAGTAGTGGTTTGACAAGGACAGCCATTTTCAGGGGGAGGGGATAAGTGAATCATCAATCCAGTATTTCACTGGTACTTAATCTATCGGACACGAAAGGCTAAGTCAACCTCGTCGGAATTTGAACTCAGAACGTAGCGTCGGGCGAAATACCGCGAAGCATTTCGTCCAGCGCACTAACGATTTTTCCAGCTTACCGCCTTGACAATAATAATAATCCATGGATGGAATTTATAAATTCCATCCATGGATTATTATCATCGTTATATATATATATATATATATATATATATATATATATATATATATATATATACGATGGGCTTCTTTCCGTTTCCGTTTACCAAATCCACTCACAAGGCTTTGGATGACCTAAGGTTGTAGCAGAGGACACTTGTGTAAGATGCTACGGAGTAGGACTGAACCTGCAATTATGTGGTTGAGACATATAAAGTTCTGATCACACAGTCACACACAGAAAAGGATATAAAGGCAAAAGAAAGAGTGATAAACGTCCAAACGCATGTTCCAATACAATTTTATTTATTCAGCAAGTAGCAACCATAATATGTCTCCCTGCAAGACTTCTCTCACAAAAGTGCTTTCAACGCTGCTTGCATTTTGCTGGCCAGTTTCTAATTAAAAACCTAGAAGTGATAGGACACCGCATATGTAAATATTACGCCGACAGTGCTTATAAATCATGATACAATAGTTTCATGAAAGTATATGACTTTTATCTTCCCTAACATCAACTCAAACTCTAATTCAGAGCCATGTCTTCCGCAATCTCTCAACGACATTGTCATGTTTCTATATTTGTCTGGCTCCTTTAACGCTATTGTTTAGAATGAAAGTTTAGCTAGCAGCTAGCTAAAAATATGAAAAGCGATAAAAAAAAATAATTGAAAGGCATATTTCCTCAAAATGAGTCTGAGTTGTCTTCATGCTTAACATTGCACAAACTCTTAACACTGCACATCCGAATCTTTTTTTTTTTTTCCTATTTCAGAATCCCATATTTTTTTCTCTCTTGTCAACACTTTCGATTTCAAAAACCCTTCAGATTTCTCCTTCAACATTCCTTCGTTATGATGTGTGTCCTATTCCTTGCAATCTACTTTATATCATACTTCCATTTATATTTTTTCATATTCTGATTCCTATTACTGTCCTTAACTTTTCAGACATTTTTATCTCATTTTCATTTTCTATATTTATATACATCTTTAAATCAACTCATTAGCGTCACCATAAGTTCAAGCATTTCGGTATTCATCTGTCAACAGGAAAATCAATCTTCCTTTGTATTTCTTTCTTCCTTACTTTCATTCTTCAAATATTTATTTTATTTTTAATAGTTTTTCGTCACTATTCATTCTTGTTTTCTGACGGATATGCGCTTCCTTTCCCTAGCTTACGTAGCCACCTGCTTCTAACATCGGATTTACATATAAACCCTAGCCTCCAGTATCTCGCACCATCCTCGACATCACAAAACAGATAATTCTGGTTATATATATATATGTATATATATATGCGTGTGTGTTTGTGTGTGCACGCGCGTGTGTATTTTCATGTACGTAGGTATGTGCATATGTATGCATGTGCATATGTATGTATATATATATATATATATATATATATATATATATATAAACATATATATGCGTGTGCGTTTGTGTATGTGTGAATGAATGCCTACACGTTTTCTTGTCTGAAAGCCCCGATTTATGTGAACAGCAGTATGTGTATATGTACATTTGTATATACGTAGACGAACATACCTATACATCCATACACACACGCGCACATACATGTATATATATATATATATATATATATATATATATATATATATATATATATATATATATATATATATATATATACGCCATCATGAACAAAGACAGACAGATAGATAGATAGATAGATAGATAGATAGATAGATAGATAGATAGATAGATAGATAGATAGATAGATAGTGAAAGAGGAAGAGAGAGACTGGGGAGGAAAGAGAGGAAAGAGATAAAGACATAGAATATAAAATAAAATCCGATGTAACTGGTAATAGTCTCCGCCAGCAATAATTACATTTTGCAAGAAAACGTAACTCGAGGAAGAAATATTGTTTTGTAGACTAAATTTTTCGACTTTTTGGGGTGAATCCTTATTTAGATTCGAGTTGACAGGGGGAAGTGGAAAGACAGGTGAATTCTATATCCTGTTCTATATTCTATATAAGAGCGATTCGTAACAACAGTTACAGCACGTACAGTAAAGTATGGGTGTATTTGTAGACAGACACAGAAAGAGACAAAAACAGGAAGCGATGTTAGGTTATGGTTACATGAGCGAAAATTAAAGTACGTGGACAGCTAGAGGTAAAGTAGAGGTCACTATTTTAAGAAGGAGTGAAGGAGTAGAAGGAAAATATTCATTTAAACCAAGCTTTCTCACTTGGGGTTCATAAGGCCCTTGGGGTCCATACAAAATTTTTATAGTTAAAATTTCATTTACAGGTGTGAATGTGTGGTAAGAAGCTTGCTACCCAGTCATATGGTTCTTCGTTCACTCTCATTGCATAGCACATTGGGTGTCTTCTACCGTAGCCTCGGACCGACCAAACTGAAAGAAACCCGTCGAATATGTATATGTGTGTGTGTGTGTGTGTGTGTGTGTGTGTGTGTGTGTCTATGTTAGCCCCCTCATCACTGCTACAAACCGGTGTTGGTGTGTTTATGTCCCAATAACCTAGCGGTTCGGGAATAAAGACCGATGTGATAAGTGCCAGGCTTTAAAAATTAAGTCCTGGCGTCGATTTGTTCAACTAAAGGGTAGTGCTGCAGTATGGCCGCACTCACACGACTGAAACAATTAAAAGAATAAAACGAATAATAAATTGGTTATACTTTTACAATACACAAAATAATTCAACAAATTTTTATGCAGTTTCTAATAATACTTAATTACGAAATGTAATATGTGAAATTAGCGTGCAAGATTACTGAGCACGCCACAGCCTCGCGTACCCTCAATGTAGTTCTCAGGGAGATTCAGGGTGACACAAAACGAGACAAGGGTCACGCTTTAAACGACAATTTCAATTCATGCTTAGCATCTGAGTAGACTGAAGCAACGTGAAATGAAGTTTCATTCTCTAGGACACAATGTATTGCCAGGAATCGAACTCACAATCTTACGATTGTGAGCCGAATACCTAACCAGTAAGCCACGCACTTTCATTAGCATTCTGATAAGGCTGACGATAATGATGATGACGGCCGCGATGATTATGGTGATGATGGAAGAAGGGGAGAAGGGAGAGGGGTAGAAGGAGGAGGACGAGGATAAAGAGAAAGAGGAGGATGAGGAGGAAGAGAGGGGGACGAGGAGGACGAGGAGGAAGGGGAGGAAGAGGAGGACGAGGACAAGAGTTACCATTATGAACATTATAATTACAGCGTTGTATCGACGATGACGTAGGAGAAGCTGAAACGAAAATGGCGTAGATACTGTGCAAGAGAAAATATATCTTGCACAGCTATGTTCAACAGAAGCGGCAGCATCTACAATAGCAGCAGCAGCATCTACAACTACAGCAGCAGCAGCTCTTTAATTTTGCAATCGAGCACCCAATAAGAGATGTCCCCTCTTTTATTGATGATTAAGTGAACAGCGAAATGGCGCTACTTGAATATTTTTACCGAAGAGCAATTAGCTTTATGCTACCTGAAGCGCGCTGATACGCAGTCAGTGAAGACAGATTTCCTCCATGCATATGGTTATTAAATTAAATATTCGAAGCTTCAGCTATGTATTATGTATATATATGTGCATTTATGTATATGCGTGTGCGTGCATGTATGTGTGTGTTTGTGTGTGTTCATAAAGAATATGGATCAATTGGTGTTTCTTTCTTCAGGTATACTTGAAATATATATATGTATGAAGATATATATGTGTTCGCGTGTGTGTGTATATATGTTTGTATGTGTATGTATAAATATCGACATGTATATATATATATATATATATATATATATATATATATATATATATACATGTCGATATTTATACATACACATATATATATATATACATGTCGATATTTATACATACACATACAAACATATATACACACACACGCGAACACATATATATCTACATACATATATATTTGCATATATACACATAAATATACTTACAAATTTATACACATAAATATACTAAATATATAGATGTATGTATACATATATAAACACACACGTACACATGCACAATATATCAGAGATTATTCTGGAAAGTCGTATTGTAGACTCTCATCTCATAATTGGAGTGGCACATATATGTAGACGCAAGAAAAATGAGTAGTAGAAGAAAGGAAAGAAAACAATTTCTAATGGAATATAGGAAAACTCAAACTAAAGGTAAGAAATGCTGGACAGGGAATAAACAAGCAAAAAGACAACAAAAAAGGAGAAAAGAAAAGAGAAAAATACACATAATTTCTCAGAAAATAAATGAGATTGTAAGGAGGTAAGGAAGAGATAGACTGTAGATAAGAATAAAACGCGAGAAAGAAGCAGAGGAATTGCAGATAACAAACAATATCAAAAGGCGAAATGTTTAGAAAGAAGCATCAAGAAACAAATATTTGTTGTCCCTGATAGTGACTTTGGCAATACATCAACCATTAGCGTAATTTGTATCATTTGACAGAGGAGTTTGTTAATGATTGTTAAACTTATCAATCTCCATATACATATTTACATAAGGCCTTCCCTACACATTACTTTTCTTTTCGATCTTTGTGATTCTTCTGACTATGCTTCGTCGTCGTCCTCGTCGTCGTCGTCGTCGTTGTTGTTGTTGTTGTTGTTGTTGTTGTTGTTGTTGTTGTTGTTGTTGTTGTTGTTGTTGTTGTTCTTCTTCTTCTTCTTCTTCTTCTTCTTCATATTCTTCTTCTTCTTATTATTATTATTCAGTAGTTTTATTTTTATTACGTGCTTTCACTTCACTACCGAGCGCAGCTCTGTGCGCCTTGGGCATGTGCTGTGGTTTGCTGTGGTGCTCTTATGATTATTATTATTATTATTATTATTATTATTATTATTATTATTATCATCATCATCATTGTCTTGATTATTAGAAGGAAAGTGAGGCTAGAGAGGAAGATACTGTCACCCAGTAAGTTCGTTGAATGGTGCGTGAACGTGGCAAGAACGGACCGCGTGAAAGGGGCCTGCTCTACGTGTGCGCCTGTGGGCCGGATGGAAGGGAGAGGAGAGAATGCCTTCCTGAGGAGCCTTTGGTGTTAAGGGTTCCAAAGCGCGTGAAGTCTCTTTTGTCACCTTACTGTGGAACTCCCCTCTATAGAGCAATCATATTGCTGAGTTGATCTATTTGCTAATCGTGATTGTTTGCTGTTTACACATTTAACATCACTGTCCCTCGTTTTTGTATCATTTTGTATGTTTTGTATTCGACCCTGGTTGTCAATAAAGAAAGTAGTAGTAGTATTATTATTATTATTATTATTATTATTATTATTATTATTATTATTATTATTATTATTATTAGTATTATTATTATGGTGGCGAAGTGGCAGAGAAGTTAGCACGCTGAGCAAAATAATTAGCGGCATTTCGTCTGTCTTTCGTTCTGAGTTCGAATTCAACCGAGGACGACTTTGCCTTTCATCCTTCCGGGATCGATAAAATAAACCCCAGTTGAGTATGAGTACTGGGGGTCAATGTAATCGACTTAGCCCCTCCTCCGAAATTTCAGCCCTTGTGTTTATAGTAGAACGTATTATTATTAATTAGGCGGCGAGGTGGCACAATCGTTATCACGCGGGAGAAAATGTTCAGAGGCATTTCGTCCGTCTTTACGTTCTGAGTTGAAATGCTGCCGAGGCTGACTTTACCATTCATCCTTTCGAAAGTCGATAAAATAAGTACCAGTTGATGTAGTCGATTATCCCCCTCCCCCGAATTTCAGGCCTTGTGCCTATAATAGTAATGGTTGTTGTTGTTGCCGTTATTATTATTATTATTATTATCATCATTATTCCCTCCCTTCTGGATCAGTCCTTTTCATCTTTTACTAGTATCCATGCTCTAGCACTTATTCTTCCACTTTTTTATTCTACACTTTACTTCATTTTAATATTAGTGCGTTCGTGCGCGTGTGTGTGTGTGTGTGTGTGTGTGTGCACATGTATTTATCATATGTATATAATTGTCAATATTCTTTTATTTCTGTCAGCTTTCCTTTCAGTTCCCTTCTTTTTACTTATCTCCACCACCTATCATTCATTATCATTGTGTATCGATCTCGATATGTCCCTACTTTGACCACACAAGAGTATCATACACATTGCTCTCTCTCTCCGAACAAACACACTCATATGAATATATATATATATATATATATATATATATATATATATATAAACATTCATGAGAGATGAGAGAGATAGAGAGAATTTTCTCATTCTTCTTTGTCGCTCTGCTTTCTTTTTTAAATTTCAACCCTTCTCTTGCCGTTCTCTTTCCTCATCTGAACGAATTTTTTTCTTGCTTTTTCCCACAGTTCAAGTCCTTTATATACATTACTCATTCATTATCTGTTTTCTATTGCTTATGTGATCTCTTATTCCCAGTTCGAAATATTTCAATATATATGTTTGTTTATTCCAGCTTATTGCTTATATCTCCATATATGCAGATTCAATATCTCTGGTTTCCTGGTATCAATAACCTTTATAAATCACTCGCTACATAATTTTCTTTTTATTTTTTAATCCTCTGTCGCTGTACATTCTACTTTATGATAATAAATTCTAATTGAACATATATACTACATCAATACCAACAATACATTAAAAAAATATATGGACAATATCCTTCACGAGAGCAGTGTGTTCACTTCATTAAAGCTGAAGATGCATAGTATTAACAGGTCACAAACTCTATGTATACATGTATATATGTATTGACACACACATACATACAATTTCCTCCGGTCATATGAATATAAATAAATATATTTGTGTCTTTATATAACCATGTAAGCATGTATGTTCTGTACTGTAATGTAATGCATATATGTTTGTATGTATGTGTATATACGTATGTGCTGTACGTATGCATGATGTCTATATATTTGTTTTCACCAAGAACATGAGGTTGATTTGGGTACACAAACATAGTTAAGTGAAATAAGTTCGAACATGTATTTACTTTATATTTCAAAGATTCGGTAAATATAAAAGTCATAATCGAACATTTGAGATATATTGAAAATAGACGTGGACAATCATGGGGCCTCTCCACCTGTATAACTATAGAACATAGATTAGTATGAGCAAAAATTCTTTGCAAGAGGTGCTGTGTGTTAAGAAGTTTGCTTCCCAACCACGTTTCCGAGTTCAGTCCTAGTACGTGGCACTTGATCAATTGACTTCTACTGTAGCCTTGGGCCGACCAAAGCCTTGTGAATTGATTTGGTTGACGGGAGCTGAAAGACGCCTGTCGTATGTGTGTGTGTGTGTGTTTGTGTTTGTGTGTGTGTGAGTGAGTGAGTGAGTGTGTGTGTGTGTGTGTGTGTTTGTGTTTGTGTGTGTGTGAGTGAGTGAGTGAGTGTGTGTGTGTGTGTGTGTGTGTGTGTGTGTGTGTGTGTGTGTGTGTGTGTGTGTGCATATATATATTTATGTGTGTATGTTTTCTATTGAGAGTCATGGTTATGATAGTAAATGTTTGAAGGAATTTCAACCATGTTTCGTGGTCTGCTACAACAGCTCCTTTATAGGATCCAGTTAGCTCAAGACATCATTAGATGGAACCACGTCCGGGTTCGACCCCTACTCCTCTACTGTTTTGACGTGGCAGGGCCCCTTCTTTCGGAGGTGTCTTCAGCTCTGGTGTTGAGTGCATGTCTTCTTTCTTCTGTTCCCTGGCCTCTTCGATGCAGCGTCAACGAGTGTCAGTGACCGACTGACTGTCTTGGCAAATTTTCCTTGAAATACCTGCTGCTAGTCTCCAGCAGGCAACCCCAGCAAGTTGTCACGTGACACTGTCTAAACTTTAACTTCCCAATGGAGGGCGCGTAGTCGTACCCACTGCTAGGCTCCAGCAGGCAGCTCCCGCATGTTGTCACGTGACACTGTCTAGAGAAGCTAGAATTTTCAAGCTATGAAGGATCCATATAATGCGAACTTTACAGATACAATCTGTATGTGGAACAGTAAAAATATGCAAGACTTTCGGAATAACCAAACGGATAATCGTTGCTTTTATCGAAAAACCAACGATCATGACTTCGTTACAGCTGAACCTCCTCATAGAAAGCATAATAATAAATAACGAGAGATAAACGCGAGCGCGCGCACACACACACACGTATATATATATATATATATATATATATATATATATATATATACACGCATTTGCATATATATTGATATATAAACGCAACTCGGTTGTCACTTAAAGCACATACTAAATAACTATCTTATCTTTGGTTGTACATTCGCATTAGTAAAAGTCCAATAAATTTCTATTTTTTTCTTGTAAGAATTCAGTATTAAGCTGCATTGCTGTTAACTCAAATTTTCTATTAAATTATATTTCGTGCACAGTTATATATATTTGTTATGATATCTCCTAGTCATAAATGCATATTCAACCGAAGAGGAAGTGTCCAATTTTTTGGCCTCATACCAGATTATATATCATGAAATTTATAAGTCTTATGTTTACCTTGAAATGTGTATAATGCACGGGGTGTTTGACAAGCAAAGTGCTTGTTGTATACGTATGTCTAGATAGGGAAATTGAAAGACAAAGATACATCCGCAGTAATTGATAATAATATATAATATAAATGTACGCACGCACGTACAGGCATGATTGTGTGGTAAGAGGAGTGCTTCCCAGCTACATGGTTCCGGGTTCAGTCCCACTGCGTAACACCTTGGGCAAGTGTCTTCTACTATGGCCTCGGTCCAACCAAAGCTTTGTGAATGGATATGGTAAACAGAAACTGAAAGAACTACGTCGTACACACACGCACACACATGTATTTATGTGTGTGTGTGTGTGTGTGTGTGTGTGTGTGTGTGCGTCTGCATTTGTCACCCCACCATCACTTGACAACCGATATTGGTGTGTTTACGTCCCCGTTACTTAGCAGTTCGGCAAAAGAGACCGATAGAATGAGTGCTAGGGTTACAAATATTAAATCCTAGGGTCTTAAGACATATATATATATATATATATATGTCTTAAGACCCTATATATATATATATATATATATATATATATATATGTCTTAAAAGTCAGGTGAATAAGGCACTTAAATGGTAAAAAGGCTTATACACCGACTAAAGACGAATCCAAACATTGGTACCGAAGTACGGGTAATAAGATATTCAGACACTGCATCCAATTAATTGAACCCAACTGAGTATATTATCAGCCCTTGAGCTAATCTAGAAACGCATAATGTATTAAATATACGGTCCATAATATACTTCGGAACGCGAGAGGTGCAGGTTCCGAGAGAAGTGAATCATTAGTGAGTCGACAAATGATATGAGTGGCAATGAACACATTTGGCAGGAGTTCCATAGAGTTTTTAATAACAGTTTGACTCATCTCCGTATGGCAAATGTTTGTGGGCGTCTGGGTAGAAGTGTTCTCTTCAGAAACTATAAAACTGAACAAAACTGTTATAAATATATAAATATATGTGTGGTAAGGCGGAAAGCTGGCTGAATCGTTAGCACGCCGGATAGAATACTTTGTGGAATTTTGTCTGTCTTTACGTTCTGAGTTCAAATTCCACTAAGGCTGACTTTGCCTTTCATCCCTTCGGGGTCGATAAATAAGTACTAATTGAGAACTGGGGTCGATGTAATTGACTATATATATATACACACACAGAGTGCGCTAAAATGCACCTGACAGTAAATCAGAACTATTTACTTCCAAGATTTATTTATGTTTAACAACTGAATGAATTTGATAAAAGCATCTAAATATGAAAAAATCATGAAAATTGTTCAAACTGCTGTCCTTCTCGAACGACACATTTTACCATTTGAGTCAATACAGAATTACAGATAGTATTAATGGAATTTTGATTTACTGGCGGGTGACTTTTGGCCAACACTATATATACACAGACACAGGCAGGTACGCTGGCAGACAGATCACACAACCATACATAAAAATGCAACTCAGGTGTCAATTCAGCTAACATATGCGTTCTAAAATACCCTTGATTTATTTATCTTTCATTATATTAAGCCTACTGCCTTCGTATTAACTAACTAATACCATGATTTCTTCTGGACATCTTCTCATTCAACAGAAATGGACTTTTGATTAAGAGTTGAAGATTGTTTACTTAATTACTTAATAACTCATGTCTGCAACAGGTGCTCAGATAAGGGCAAACACTCATATATAAACACATAGAAACCATGATTATGGCTATAATCAATATACATGTTTAATTCTGATTGGCGCAATTGGAAGACCAATATTCTAAGCATTTGGACAAATTTCCATAAAACCATACAAGCATATAAATATTTTGAACATGCATTTATATGTATTACATATATGTAGTGTAATATGTAATATATATATATATATATATATATATATATATATATATATATATATATATATAGTAATGCAGATAAATATGATTAGGCACACATACACACACACATATATATATACATATATACACACACACAAATTGGGATGACTGTTTCTCTACATTCATTTGCTACGTTCTCCGTGCGTGTTTACATATAGTTACAGGTAGGTGATTTGGAGAGTTTTAACTCTCTTTTCAAACAAACAAGTACATTTTGTACCCTGATTTTGACATAGATATTATATATATATATATATATATATATATATAGAGAGAGAGAGAGAGAGAGAGAGAGAGAGAGAGAGTGAGAAACACACACACACACACACACACACACACACACACACACACACACACACACACACACACACGCACATACACACACTCACTCACACATAAGATTTTAAAAATTAGTGAGGTTGATTTGCTTGACTAAACCCTTGAAGGTGGTGCCCCACCATGGCCGCAGTCCAATAACTAAAACACGTAAACAATAAAAGACACATATATGTATATTTATGTATGTCACACATAGATCGGATTCTGTTTTAAGATATGCGGGGGTCGCTGCAATTTAGTTCCCGTGAGCTTATTTCACTGTTTACTTTGCAACGATATCCTCCTTAAGCGATTAATGCATCATAATCACAGAGATAATTAATAACCAGCTATAATACAGGAAATTTCATCTCATCACCATCATGAAATCCGCTATTTGATTGACAGTTTTAATTGTTTCATTTGAGACTTCAACTGCTGATAGCTAATGTTAATCATCGTGCATTTAATGTCGGAAATGAAAGCCAGACTTGAATTTTGCAGGCGATATGAAATAGATGGGAAATTCATGCATTAAAATTTTCAAATGAGTAACAACACTCAACTGGAAAATCGCTATATTAAATATGTCAAAAATTATAAAGAATACATCAAAATTTCTCTCTAGACGCGGAGGATTGTATATATAAATACTGACTTCGAATTTTGGCACAAAGCCGGCAATTATCGGGATGAGGGTACAAGTAGATTTCATAGACCTCAGTACTCAACTGGTATTTATTTTATCGAACCCGAAAGCATGAAAGCAGTCAAACTCAGTGGCATTTAAACTCAGAATGTAAATTGTGTATATAGATATCAACTAGTTAATTAAATAATTAATTAATTAGTTTACATCTCTGTATAAATAGATATAATTCTGTAAAACCTTTCTCTCATTTGCACCACATCAAAGAAACTATTATATGGGTGTATTTCTATCTAGGTATGTACCTCTGAAGAAATATTGAGTGCGTGTGTGTGTGTGTGTGTGTGTGTGTGTGCGTGTGTGTGTGTGCGTATGTGTGTGCGTGTGTATGAGCATGTTAATTTATATGAATATATATTCTTGGTTCTTTTAGCAGGTTATATGTACGTTTTATTTAATTATTTATTGCCTTTATTTTTCAGTTTTCATTAAGATTTATAGCTTCAAGTGAGTGCTTTTCATAGGGTCAAATTGTAATCCATATTGTCATGCTGGTAACTCAGTTTCCTATGCGGTATTTATATTTTTGATATTTTGTTACGTAATCTTCTTCTCTGTGAGAGAAAAGCTATATCGCTCAAATTTATGACAATGAGTTTAAAATTTAAGCCAATTGAATTCCGAAAATATTCTGTCAGAAACTGATTCCTGGATTTTAATGTACGACGAACAGACGGAAATTGTGTTCGAACCTAAAATATCAGAAACATGAATTACCTTAACTATAAATTGCGAATTGGAAAGCAATTATCTGTTATACTGAAAGCTTGGTCGTTCGTTTTAATATTCACGTTTGTATCTGGCTGATATATTAGATTAAGCGGAATGAAAGAGTGATGTGTGATATGATACATTACATAAGAGCTTTGTTGTATAGAGGAATATAATTTGCAGTTTATCATATACCCCACGACCACCACATTGAGAGTGGAAACAAAAGAATTTATTTTATAAAATTACACGAACAATAGCTTCAAAAACAGTTTAACATCTGAAAAGAAACTAAAAGAATTTAAATAGATGTGCTAAAGTAATGAAGGCTAAAAGTTGAAAAATATATAAGAGGAATAACGAATGAGAAAGATGGCGGGGGAAATTAAAGATAAACTATAAATGCAGAAAAGAAATTTACAAAAAGCTAAGAGGAAAATGGAGTTTGAATGGAAAAACAAATAAAAGACAATAGAAGAAATAGCAAGAAGTAAATTCTTAGAGAGAGAGGTGGTGTGTAGGGGGGGGGAGAGAGAAAGATAGCGAGAGAGAGAAAGATAGCGAGAGAGAGAAACAGTTAATGTATCACCAATTTGTGAGCCCAAAATAGAGTTAAACCAATCTACAACACTTATCATGTCAAACTCGAGATAAGTTAATAGCAGTCGATGAAATATATCGCTTGTTATCGGAGCAAAAGTATACCTTAAATCTAGCCCGGTGCAGGTGCATGTGTCCACTTTGACATTTAAATTAGCGATGGGAACAAAGTAAAATCTTTTTCGTTGTGTAATACAATGAGCATTTGTATGTATATGCATGTACATACCTTTGAAATATACACACACACACATCATATATATATATATATATATATATATATATATATATATATATATATATATATATATATATATATATATATATAAAAGGAATATGTATATAAAAGGAATATATATATATACGTATATATACAGATGTAATATAAGGAATGTATATATATATATATATAAGGAATATGAAGTACGGAAATTTGAAAAGACAACACGAAACCGTTTATATACCAAAACAATTTTATAACATTTTTCTGACATAATTTAAATATATACTTTAACCATGTAACACAAGCCTTCTGTAGTTTTTTTCACTCTTATTATCTTATATATATATATATATATATATATATATATATATATATATATATATATATATATATATATATATATATATATATATATATATATATATATAGGGGATATATATATATAAAGAAAATATGTATATGAGTATATATATATATATATATATATATATATATATGTGTGTGTGTGTATATATATATGAATATATATATATATATATATATATATATATATATATATGTGTGTGTGTGTGTGTGTGTGTGTGTGTGTGTATATGAATATATATATATATATATATATATATATATATATATATATATATATATATTTAAACATTTCATTTAATTTTTCCAGAATTCAATTGTTTTCATGCTTTATTGTATAACGAATTTTTAGACTAAATACGAACAGTTGCTAATGAAAGCATAAGTGCAATATCAATACTCATCTCACTCTGTTCTTATGCCTTCCTCTGTTTCAAACCCTACGTGGTGCAACATGAAAGAACTTGCCTCCTGTTATATGAATAATTTTGTCCGCCACCAAGGATGTTTACAAATATATATATATATATATATATATATAAATAATTGGGGTTGCACATGTTGAGAAAATAATGAAGAAATAACTGTCTCGCTTTAGTAATTCATCATCTCTCTATTTGTTCGCAGAACATTTTCGTGTGGCAGCAATAGTGTCTTTGAAACTGTTTTCAGTTATTCTAACAGTGGTAATAAACATTGGCAACAGCATGATATGAAAACAAATTTCGTTGGTATACCTCTGTATATAGATGCATGCAGTGTAATCGTATGTATGTATGTATGTATTTAAATAAATAAGTATAGATAGATAAATACATACATACATATGCGTGTTTTCAGAATTTATATATATATATATATAATATATATACATAATACATTAAATAAGTATATATATATATATATATATAATATATAAACATAATACATGAAATAAGTATATATATATATATATATATATATATATATATATATATATATATATATATAAGAAATTTACAGAAAACCAAAATACAAAGACAGGTTTATATATGTAATATATATAATAAATATATATATATTATATAGTAGAAAACACTTGCCCAAGGTGCCACGCAGTGGGACTGAACCAGGAATCATTTGGTTGGTAAGCAAGCTGCTTACCACACAACCACTCATGTGCCGACGGGTTTCTTTTAGTTTTCGTCTTCCAAATACATTCACAAGGCCTTGGTCGGTACAAGGCTATAGTAGAAGATAAGTTGTTTTTCTTTTGTTGTTTTATTTTTTTTTCACATGAACCCCCAGAATCATCTCAACTGCAGTTAACAATGGAAGATCATGAGAGCAAAAAAATTCGTTTGATGTCAGATCCTAGAAATCTCTAGTCTGCTTTCTGAAAGTTACACACAAAACACTGAGTCGCAGCCCTTGTGTTGCTGCATAAGTACAAACTAGATGCAATCTTGACTTTAGATTATAAGTATTGTGTTTGCTTATAATTTCTTTTAGTAGAGTTTTTTATTCTGGTAAAAGAATTATGCATAAATGTGGATTTTGAAGTGTTTTAATGATGAAATAAGGATCTAATGATATTTGCAGTTTAACTATAATGTGTATGTCAATAACAGTAGCGAAAGTTTTTTTTGTGCGGTCATACTTATGTCATTCAATGTACTCTATATAGTATAGAAATGGAATGGAATCGGTGTTAGAATTTAGTTTCGTCAAGATGTCTTGTCTTCTGCGGTCTTACGAATATATCTCTTTGTTTTCACCTTTTGAGAGCGTGTCTTTCATTCTTTTCTCGAGGCTCTCAGCTGCTCTAAAAACCAATAGACCTTCGCTTAATATAAACAAAGCACATCAAAAAGTATAAGAAGCTTTCTACCTTTATAGAAGGAGCACTTATTGATTCTGAATCTCAGCTTGGATTCATTGTTAGTCTCAAATTAAGATTTTGTCGAGAAAGAAAAAAGCAAACCATCTTAATTTTAGATAAATTATTTTTTTCTTCTTCTGTTATAGTAGACATTTCAGATTGAAAGGATACGTGCGTGCGTATATATGTATGTGTGTGTGTGCATGTGTGTGTGTGTACGTGCGTGTACGTGTGTGTGTGTGTGCGCGCGCGTTCATGTTAGAAACCGTATACATATTCATGTGTATAAACACATATGCTGGCAAATTGGTTCAACAAATGAAGTGTTGAAATTTCAAAAGAAAATTTTGTATTTTTATCCACTCTCATGGGAATCTTATATTATTAGATAATGTACTTAACTCGTTCAGTCTAACAAGTTGGAAATCACACACCTGATTTTTATCTTATAAAAAAATATGGTGTCAACAGTTCTGGAACAGAATTCTACTATCAATCGATATGGTCACCTCAGAATACTAAAATCTATAGAACACTTGTTTTCCTATAGTCATTAAAGGTGTCACTCATATCTGATCAATTAGGGAACAAGAGCAATGTATGTCTTATATAACACGAACAGAAACTAAAGAAGCTAGAAATGAACTAGAATCATAAACATAAAACAAGAGATATAGGCATGTGTGTTTTCGTAACAGTCAAAAATAGGAACAGAAGGTAAGAGTTGGGCGTGAAGAAAAGCTGGCATATTAAACGCCGCGTCGTCGCATACAGTTTTGAAGACACAAAGAGTGTGATAGTGGAATAGGCGTTGTGGAGGATCATTGCTAGTCAGCGAGTGACAGATAGGGAGTGAAAGACCTATAAGAGAATACAACAATACAACAAAAAACTGTTATTTTATTCGTCTATTAATTATCATATGTTATGCAATAAATGTAATTGCATTTGATAATTGTTGGAATAAAGAAGCAGAGTTGCTCTGTTATTGTTAGAGATACAGACCATTTAACTCTAATATGTTTTATGTGCTCATACACAGATTATTTACCTCTAGTATGCTTGATATATATAGATGTTTTCGATTTAGTTTAGATTCTTTGCCATCAAATTTGAATTCGTTGCCATCACATTTAATTGCAAAGAATTCAAATTTGATGGCAAAGAATCCAAACTAGATCGAAAACATCTATATCTATGCATATACAGACGTGGCCAAAAGTTTGGAACATAGGTCTGGAAATTAGAATCTTTATATTAAATGCCCAAACTGATATTTAATTTGCAATATATTATTATTTGGAATATAGGCCTGATAATTATTTTTCTTCCGGGTATTGAACCGTTGGATCAGTTATTAGGTACGTATATCTCTACGTTGTGTATATTTGAATCGAATTGTACTTGGGTATAACAAGTTTAGTTTTTAAAACAACGTTCCAAAAGACTGTACATGAACATGTACGTTGTGGTTGTGCTTGTGTGTCTATTTGTTTATCTTGTGTATTTTTTGTGATAAAACACATCTGGTTCAGAACCTAACTCACAGCAGTAAATCTATCATACGGTTAAGAGAGGGGATCAGCTGGGATGTTTCACGTTGTTGTTTTTTACGATAACAAAACAACAAACATATAAAAGAATTTAGTTTCATTTTAACTTAGTAAATTTTCTTTGCAAATTTCTCTGAAGTCATCCTTTGTTTAAAAATTACGGAATCTGTTTAGGATAGATTTTGTCAAGTATGTTTTATTACATTATAAAACTTATACAACAAAAACAATGGACAAGACGACTTCAAACAGGAGTCGTAAATGATAAGAAAAGATTATCACAAAATCTATGATCAAACTACTTCCAGTATCGATAATCTCGAAATGTATTCAGGTACACTCTATCTATAGAACATTTTAAATGATGCGTGAAGTTCCTTTTCTTAAAATCTAGATTTCGATTAAGATTTACCAGGTAATTCTCACAGGCAGTGTAATTAGTTAGATGCCTTTGCTATGGCAAGATAGATCAGTATAAGTTGCTGCGGATGCGCAGTATAGAATTGGTCAAGTCGACCACTCACAGCTCTAATTAATGTATATTTGGCATATAAAGAAAGGTTACTCTACTGACTGGAATGAACTTGCTGAAAAACAGGCTCCAATATCTGACCTCAATCTCCTCCGTTTTACTTCTATACTGCTTCTATCATTCCTGCTACTCCTTGGAGCCTATCAATCGATTATCACCTAAACTCCAGCATTCCCGACTCACTTGTCTCTTTAATTACCACACCACATAATGTGACCCAGCCCTCCAACACACACACACACACACACACACACACACAAAATACACTTCATAAAGCGTTCTGCGTAGTCTTTCTTTTCCTATGAAATTCCTCCTTCTACATATGCTGTTTTCCCAATACGTCGATGCAAATTTCTTTGATAAATGTTAACCGCTTCCATCCCACTTTTATTGGAGTGTGCGTGGTGTCCTTTAGCAACGTTCCTTACTCAAAGACAGGGAAATTATCCACGTGTAGACAACACGATAACGATTCTCGTTCTAGTCTGAAGACGTGAAAAACGTAACTTAACTGAGATTCGAATGCTAATTTCTATTAAGAGGTACAGCCTCCTGCTTTGGACGACTGTCTTTGTCGGTTGAGCATGAAAATGTTAGAAATATACTGTTTTGGACGGATATTGAAAATATTTTATACCATAAAAAAATTGATACAAATGTATTCGGAGTTCAAATTATGGTAGTGTGATCGTTGCAATACGATTGTACGCTATCTGGACTATGTATCCTTTTACAAATATATCGATCTTTTGGACAGCAAATAAATATTTCAATAGAATAAGGATGAATTGAAAAATGAGAAATTATTAAATATAAAATTTCTCTGAAAGTTTTTGTTCAATCGGTAAAAGCACAAACTAGGGCGGAATTCAGCACGAAGAGATACATATACACATGTAGGATGGAAATATTTAAGTGCATGTATTTATGCATGGATGTATACATCTGTATACTATGCATATGTATATATTTGTATGTACGTGTGTATACACATATGAACAATATGCAGAATCACATAAACTAATATCACCAAATGGAGTTTGTAAATAGTACATATTGCTCATAACTTAATACGTTGCTATACATTTCCATATAAAGATGTGTGTGTATATGTGCGTACATTATGTATATATATATATAATTTCATGCATGGATATATGTGCAAATATCAGTAAAATTGTAACTTCCAAGACGCACAAATATATATCATACATACATATCCACTAACGAATACGTAAATACAAGGTATTAGAAAAACTTCACATACATATATATATATATGAGCATAGAACGCCGTATAAACATATAGCCACCACCATACTACTTACCTATTTATCGACCTACTCAATGTCTAATGTGTGCTACAATACACATACATAATATATATATATATATATATATATATATATAAACACACACAAATGTTCATACACACACACACATATATATATATATATATATATATATATATACATATGTGTATGTTCACAGATGCGGATGTGTCATTATATATATGTATGTATTGTGATGTGAGTATGTATCTGTAAGTGAGTATATTCGCATACACATTGATATATCAAAGAAAACCATCGTCAGCATTTACACACACACACACACACACACACACACACACACAATACACACACGGATATATGGATGTGTGTGTATATATATATATATATATATATATATATATATATATATATATATATATATATACACACACACATTCACACCACACATATATATACACACCACACACGCACTAGGGTGATTTGTATGTATTTTGTGTGTGTTTGCGCGCGCGTTCATTTGAGTGTGTGTGTATGTGTGAGTCTTTCGCAGCTGCGCGTGAGTATGTATGTTTTAAATGCATCAAAGTAAAAGCAACGCTTATGAACAGAAATAAAATATCAAAAGTGGGTTTCTTTGACGAAATATAATAGTGGGTAAAAAAGCTGAAAGTAAATGTATAAGCAGAGACTAGTGTAAATACTGGCAACCAATGAAGCTGGAACATGTTGTTTGTTGTACGTTTCAGTGCTCACAGTCAGACAATTACTCAGTATGTATACGTATAAGAGTGGTGTGTGTGTGTGTGTGTGTGTAGGAGAGAGAGGGAGCGTTTGTGTGAAGGAGAGAGAGAAAGTGTGTGTGAGCGTTTGTGTGTGTGTGCGTGTGTGTGTGTGTGTGTGTGTGCACGTGTATGTTTGCGTGCGTGTAGGGTCGGATGAATACGTGACTCCATAGTTACAAACTTACTAGCAGCACAAAGGCACACGTATATGCATACAAAAATACTTACATAGATATACAAATACAAACACACACGCAGTGAAACACGCACGCACACACACACACGCACATATATATATATATATATACGAACACAGAAATACATAAATAATATTACGTGTGTGCATTATTTTTTATTAAATATATATATATATATGTGTGTGTGTGTGTGGAGAGAGGGAGCGTTTGTGTGAATGAGAGAGAAATTGTGTGTGTGTGTGTGTGTGTGTGTGTGTGTGTGTGTGTGTAGGTTCGGATGAATAGGTGACTCCATAGTTACAAACTTACTAGTAGCACAAAGGCACACGTATATGCGTACAAAAATACTTACATAGATATACAAACACAAACGCAGTGAAACACGCACACACACAAACGTATATATATATACGAACACAGAAATACATAAATAAAATCACGTGCGTGTATTATTTTTTATTATATACATATATATGTGTGTGTGTGTGTGTGTGTGTGTGTGTGTGTGTGTGTGTGTGTGTGTGTGCGTGTGTGTGTGTTTGTGTGTGTGTATAACCCACATGCATACACTCGCACGCGTAATGCATAAGATCGAGGGACGCCTATTCACATAATATATTCTACGAGCTAATATGTCGAGGCATGAAATCTACACTCTTTATTCCTGCATGGATTCTGTTCATTTTGTATGCTTCTGTCTACGCTTACACATGTAATCATGTACAGAAAGATACAAACATATTTGTGGTGATATACAGTAAAACAGACAAACAGGAAGGTAAAGCGAATGAGACACGTCTTCAAAAGAACGAACATGACACAAACAACACGCCGACAGTCCGACAGACAGGTATACAGGCATGCAGGGAGAGTTGGACAGAAATATATACTTAAATATATATATATGTATATATATAGATATATATGCATATCTTTTGCTATTGGAAATAGATTGATACATATCGATGTGCATGAGCTGTTATCCCTAACTGTGTTATTAACCCTAGCATTAGCCATAATGATCAGTTTTGGTTAGAAGGATAAGTGAACATAGATCAACTTTGGTGAGGATATTATCAACTGTTCCTAGGTCTTTGACTCTCTTTCCCCCAATCTCTCTCTCTCTCTCTCTCTCTCTTTATTCCTCCTTTCTCTGGCTCTTTCATTCTCTCATCTGCAAATACACTTGTATACCCAAATGTGCGTTCGTTTGGTTAAATTATAGATGCACACAAAGGCATTAGCAATTCTTCAGTTTCACTCAAACCTATACATTAATAGAGAGATATTTACATGTGAACTCATATCTGTACATACGTGTTCACATTTATATAATATTCAAAGACGATCACGCACACACATAACACACACATACAGAATTCCCCCCCCTCTCTCTCTCTCACACACACACACACACATTCACGTTACAATTCTACATAACAGTGCACTCTAACACGAAGGTGAATCCTTATGAACAAATACACACGCATTTGAAGGAGAAACGCATAGCATAGACAAAACCATACAAACACCAGGTTTACCATTTTCACACGGATATTATTATGCCATATAACCATTTCAGAATTAGCCCAACCTGAAGCATACCAAAGTTGGCGAATCTCATCAACTTTGGCCGAATAGCTGTCAATTGAAAGTAATCTTCTACTCCGAAAGATTGTTGTTTAATATAGCTTAATTTCATTAACCCATAACCCTAAAAGCGTGTGACTAATTTCACACCACTGGTGCAGCTTTCAGCACTACATGAACAACAAGAACGACTACTGCCATTCCTACTACTACTACTACTACTACTACTACTACTACTACTACTACCACCACCACCACCACCGCCACCACCAACACGACCAACACGAATTTCAATATCATAATTAACATCAAGTATGCCACCACCGGTTTCAGAGACACACCTACTATTTCGGTTATATGTCCTACTCTTCCGTCTACACTCCTCTATTTCTCTCGTGATTATTTTCATTCTCTGCTTGAAATATATTTTCGGTCAAGCACGTTATATTTTCACTGAGAACCTTTATTAGTCTTTTATATTTTTTATAGTTTTTTTTTTATTATTTTCACTCTAAACGTTAAATATACAATAATAACGTTTGTTTTAATAACAACAGCGATATTTAGTCAGAACTCACATATACATTCCGGTATATTTCATTGCATCAAAATTGTTTCGCGTTCTTACTTTCTTTAGTGATTTTGTCCCTCAGAAGACGCGTTTATGACTAGCTACATAACACATCCTAAATTAAAGATTATAATACGTTTGTTTTTCGATTTGGGGCTTTATTTTTCTCGTTTCCAGTTAACTGTATCTTTCACACACTGCAAATAACTGGAAACAGATCGGTTGAAATTGCAAAGCCAAGGAATTCTGAGGCTAGTTAAATAAGCTAAAAAAAATCGAACATTTTCCCCATCATGTCAGTAGTCGTCGTTATGGCGCTAGTGGTGTCGCCGGCGGTAGTGGTGTCACCGGCGGTGGTGGCGGCGGCAGCAGCGGTGGTGGTGGTGGTGGCTGTGATGGTATTAGACGTAGCATAGGTCGTTCTTGAACCAATTTATTATAATCAAAAGGTCCTTCATCAGACGGCAACTTCCGGAAGTCAAAGCGAAAGTAATAATAACTTAATACCTTCCGCATTAACTTTGAAAACGAAGCACTTGGAACAACTAGCAAGTAGTATTTGAAAACAATTCACCATTTTGACAACTACATATGGCAGCGACCACCATCACTAGCAGCAGCAGCAGCAGTGGTAGTAGTAGTAGTAGTAGTAGTAGTAGTAGTAGTAGTAGTAGTAGTAGTAGTGATGATGATGGTGGTGGCGGTGTGGTAGAGGTTGTGATGGTGGTGGTAATGGTGCTAAAACCGGTGACAGAAATTGAGACAGCTGGATGTATGTACGTACATTCGTTTTATCAAAGGCAATAGTATTTGTGTGGTATTTGTTGTATAAAATGCCGCTTCAATATGCTACTAAGTGGTCTTAAACTAATTGATTTACCAACGGGAATCTGGATTGACTTATCCAACGGAAGCCGAAGTTCTCTTTCAATTTGGAATTAATTGAATTTCATACACAACTTAGGTTAAATATAGAGAAGAAAACACACAAATCATTAACAAAACAAATAAACAAACATACCAAAAAAAAAAAAAAGAAAGAAAACAATAAAACCCAACAATCTAAAAGTAACGCGGTTTCAAAATCGTAAACCTGTTCAGTTATGTTCAGTCAAGTGCGTTCAATGTGTTCATTCAATGGAAAATTATGTGTTTAGTCTTCCTAATTATTTCAGTCAACAGAACTTTGGTGATTTTTGTGTTTGATATATTGGAAAATAAATATTTAGTGCTTATATGTTGGTTTATAAAACAAACAAAAATAGTCGTAATAAAGAAATAACAAAAGCAAAACAGACTTCTTGTTACTGTCCATAAAGATTTATTTATTAAAAGTATCGCTTGTATTGTCTATAACTTTTTCATCAGTATTTCTATTCCATTCAACCGTATAATTTCTTTCCATGTACAGTTTATGTTACGCACATTATTTTTAATTTATAACTTTACTTTCATTATTCTTTTAATCAACGAGAAATGTAGTAATTAGCTTTTACAGCGTATTTATATAGTTCCTTTTTAGTTCATTCAAAACCTAAATTCATGTTTTCTATTGCTTTAGCGCTCATTCATACTAGAACCTTTTAACAATTTATACAAATGCTTATAGACAAATGTTCAGAAACGTATAATGTTTATGTAGTTCTCGTTTAAATACTTTTTCCTTGTTGTGCTTTTCTTGTTTAACCCTAGGTGAACTCTGGTTAAGCCATGGATGGTGTCAGATGTATTTCCAGCAGTATTGTCTAGGTCTAGATTGTTCAATGTCTTCAGCTTTGAAAAAAACAAAAGAAAAGAAAAACAGAACAGGGTGTGATTTAAGGTATTCAGATGCTATCTCTAATGGTTTGAGTAACGCTATAGATGCTTCCTCGATTAAAATATTCAAAGTGTAATCAGTGCTCAACATTTTCCCCTCTCACCTAGAAGGGTAGCGCTTGGAAATACAGAGTATTCATTTCAGAGCTTCTTTACGTTTTATTCAAAACAAAATACATGTTTTACCTTTAATGTTCTCAATAAGTAGGGAAGGTAAAATGTTTATAGTGCTTGTATTCAATTATGCTTAGTATTCTAAACACTCGTCTGAATATTTTGTATGTCCTATATGCGCAGGCATATGTGTCAGTGAGTGTCTGTGTGTGTGTGTGTGCGCGCGTGCGTGTGTGTGTGTGCGGGGTGTGTGTGTGTGTGTGTGTGTGTGTGTGTGTGTGTGTGTGTGTGTGTGTGTGTGTGTGTGTGTGTGTGGTGTACTTCAAAACTAACAGTTGGATATAAATCTTTCTGCTTACCGAAAAGCATTATTATATAAACCATTTAATAAGTGCAAAATGTCTTTAGACATACCTGTGTGAATTCATGAGAAACATTAATCTGATTCGCAACTACTTCATCTATTGCGTAAAAGACAAAATTATTCTACTTATACCGTCACTGAACTCAGCCTTCATTATCCATAAAAATCTCCGTACTAATTTATTCGTCAACTTAGTATTGGCATGAAGTATCATTGGTATACACGCAATGCTAAGTGGTCATTTAGTTGATAACGAAATCCGACCCTATTAGTAAATGAGTATATGAGATTGTCGTTTGTAAGAATAGATTTAAAATGTCTTAGCAAATAATATGTAAGTCGCCATATTTGTGGCGACCATAAATCTGTGATTTCCATTCTTATTAAGCAATCGCTATTTCCATACAATTTCTTAAAGGCATATTTGCTTTCGAAACTACCTATATCTTCGAGGTCATAACTCAAAGATGACACAATGTAAAGGTTTCATATCGGTTTTCCCACCTAAGCATATAACGAAACACTTCTAGAAAGGTAAAACAGGAAATTGTATCGTTCGCTTCTTTTCTGGTTTTATCGGCAACGCAACTGAAATAAAATAGCCACGACTGAGAATCAAAATCAGATGACAAAGCTGATACAGCCGATGTGCAAATAAATACACGTCTGTGGAGCTGGTGAATTTCCGTAATAAAAATCGACAGGTATAAAAGTTTCTTATCAACATTAAATGCCCTATTTTTTGTGTACATTTCTGTCATTAATCGGTGGAGTAATCACCAGTATTAGTCTGGTGTTTATTAAATACATTATGTTCTCCTTGCAATTCTGACGGGAATTGAACAAAAGTAATTAAGATAACAAATTCTGGAAAGTTATATCTCTTTTTTTTTTGTTTCTCCTAAACTATCGGCTCTGTTTGTTTTAAGGTATAGAAAATACATTAAACCACTAGCTGTTCAACGTCCTATGTCTTAAGGGGTGTTTTCTTCTTTTTTTGATGATTAATACAATAAAGTAAGTTTCCGTCTTCACCGCCTTGTCTGCATTCCGCAGAATGCGTGGAATTCATAGTTCTGTATGAACAGAACAATAACAATTTATATAATCTAAAAGTAGTCAAACACATCTTTACTTGAAATGGAAGAAATTAAAGATGATTCACCATATTAAAATATATATCAAAAGTGAAGTGTATCGGGTTCTCTTTAAGGATTGAACACGTTAGATTTGCTAAGTTTGTTTACTTCGTTATTACATATTTCAATATTTGATGTTAAGGTGATGAGCTGGCAGAATCATTAGCACGCCGAACAAAACGCTTCGCGGCATTTCGTTCGTGTTTACGTTCTGAGTTCAAATCTCGTTGAGGTCGACTCTGGCTTTCACCGTTTCGAGCTCGATAAAATAAGTACCAGTTTAACACCAAAATTTGAAACGGGTTTTTTTGGCGTTGATATAACAAGAGTGATTCGGCAGACCACTTTTCATGTACAGCTTTTGTCATTTGTCACATGCATTATATGTCGTTTGCCACACGCATTATACGTTTCCTAGGCAACTGTTATGCGACAACGCACACTAACCTCATAATAAAATATTTTAAACTTTATGTTCATTTATTTACGAGCAAAAATCGAAATTTCTTTTGGTCATCTACACGATGGCATGCTTATCTAGTTCATGTACTGGAATTAAACATCCGCTTTTTTTTTTTAACTATTACGTCACTGTATCTCCTAATCGAATACCAAACATATTTCATACATAGTCATAACCTTATATTTGTATTTATATCGTTAGAGAAACGAAATGTTATAGCCATTATAAATACGGAAGCGTATGAGAAAATAACTGAAACAGTATCAAGAGGAAATCGAAGACGTTTGGAGACTAGACCGATCGAAACATCAGCGTAGATGAAACGCAGTAGCTGAGGTTAATAGTCCGGAAAACTCATACTACTGTAATAATCGTTACTATTTTTAATAGACTCTTTATACAACTAAAAGATCACAAAATAATGGTGGATCAAAATATACATGACAAAACAAAAACAAAAAAAAGAAACAAGTATACAATAATAAAAAGTAAACATTAAAATAAAAACAAAACCAATGAATGACTATACAAAGTGATGCAGAAATAATAAAATATCACAAAAATATATGTATATAAATGCATTGCTATATATACATACATGCACACACACACAGTATGCATACATAATATATATATATATATATATATATATATATAAAAGGACTCGATTTCTTGAAGAAATAAGGGAAAGTCTTGTAATTATTCAATCAAACATTCTAAAGAAAATACATTCCAATTTTAATATCGATGCTTTTCTTCCTCATACAAAAATTGCATTACGTTTTAGATTTGTTTTATAACAGTATGAAAAAGTGTTTTATTGATTTTCAATATCATCTTGTTGATTTTTCTATGAAATTATTGTTCGTTTCTTTTGAAGTTGCCCCCCGCATAATCAACACTTTTTCCTTTTTTTTTCCTGCAAATATTCCCTCTGTTTATTTTTTATTGCTGTTTTCTTTTTCATTCCTTCATTCACTAACCGTACTCTCTCTCTCTCTCTCTCTCTCTCTCTCTCTCTCTTTCACTTTCTCCCTCTCACTTTCACTTTCACTTTCTCCCTCCTACTTTCTTTCTCTCACCATATGCTTCAGTTCAGAAGAATTTTAACATTTCCCTTTCTTTCATACATCTAATACAAAACGAAATTCTCTCTCTCTCTCTCACTCACTTCCCTCTTTCTGTCTGTCTTTCCTATATATGTGCCCGCATGCATGCGTGCGTATGCAAGCACGCTGTGTAAACAGTTAATGCTTCAATAGTAGATTACTAAAAATTTTGCAAACATGTAGAATAAGTCTGTGATCTTTCGGATGCGTTTCATGAAGGGTATCTGAAACATCGACAATACTTTGTACTTGTACGAATCAGAGGAATCTATCACTGAATAATTGACTTTGTACTTCAGTGTACTCACTGAATAATTGACTTTGTACTTCAGTGTACTCACTGAATAATTAACATTGTACACACAAACACACACGCACACACGCACACACACATTATAGAAGCTATTAGGTGTATTTTAGACTTCATCGTCAACGTGATAAAATGGAAGCTATATGAGCTGAATAAAGCAAGAAACAGTGGTCCGCAGTACCAACTCCGAACACACATATACTCAGATACGTGCATTATGCTAACGTACACACACGCATACATACATACACACATGTACGCATACAAACATACATACATACATACATACATACATATCCAGCAGTAAGTGCGGGCGGGGCCTGACGCAAATAGACAAGTATTGTAGGACTCGAAACAAATGAAACCAAAGAAATCTATTTAAATGTAATAAGACAGCGGGTATGAACAAACGAGAAGAAAGCGTAAACAATAAAGTAGAAACTATAGTCTAAACAGACTAAATAAAATGAGTCAAAACAGAATTCCAAAGTATTCTGAAAGAAAACCTGTGAGAAAAAACACTTTATAACCAGTATCTTGTATTATGCAGCAGAGTAGTAAGCGATAGTGAAAGTTCATGATCACCGAATCAAGAGTGGAAATGGCAAAGTTCGTTTTTACGTTTGTAGTGTCAATAGTTCGTCAGAAATAACAATAAAATATAATACTGGAAATAGCGTTTAGCATCAAGTGCAGACTATGCAATCAGAACAAAGAGAAAACAGATCATATTATTTCTGACTGTGTAGACCTTGTCACGTTATATCCAGACTTCAACGAGCCGGTATCAATATAAGCGTAATCGAGTATACTGGACAATGTGGGCATTATGCCTTCTTCGACGTGCAAACAATAATCTGGGACATACTTCTGGAAATTGACAAATTGATGAAGGCTTTACATACGGATATATTTGTTCATAACTGGAGAAAATATCTACTCTCTGATAACCATTTCGATGCATTCTCATAAAAATTCGCCGGGGTGTGCTCAAGAAAGCATCAAAGTACAAAAATCTAAAAGCTGAAATAAGCGTGATAAAAAGGAAAACACTAACAATCTATGGGCGCAGGAGTGGCTGTGTGGTACGTAGCTTGCTTACCAACCACATGGTTCCGGGTTCAGTCCCACTGCGTGGCACCTTGGGCAAGTGTCTTCTACAATAGCCTCGGGACGACTAAAGCCCTTGTGAGTGAATTTGGTAGACGGAAACTGAAAGAAGCCCGTCGTATATATGTATATGTGTATGAATGTGTGTGTGTGTTTGTGTGTCTGTGTTTCTCCCCCCCACCCACCAACTATCGCTTGACAACTGAAGCTGGTGTGTTTATGTTCCCGTAACTTAGCGGTTCGGCAAAAGAGACCGATAGAATAATTGCTAGGCTTACAAAGAATAACTCCTCAGGTCGATGTTCTCGACTAAAGGCGGTGCTCCGGCATGGCCGCAGTCAAATGATTGAAACAAGTCAAGGAGTAATAGTATTCAAAATCAGAAATTTATGGGCAGAATTTTGACGATTAAATCGTCCACAGTATTTGACTGGTATTTCATTTTATCGACACCAGAAAGAAGCAAGTCTAAATTGACCTTGGTAGGAGTCGAGCTCAGAATGTTAAGAAGGGTACAAAGCATTTAGCTCGACTTCTAACAATATTCCAATCTCCTGTTAATGGATTTCTAATGATATGGAAAATATATACAAATATAAGTTACGAAAGCACAGTTAAACAGCATACGGAAAGTGAAAAAAGAAACAATAACTATAATAATATGTAACCTAGAGATTATTAATGATGATACAAATAACGCCTCAGAACATACAAATATGCACAAAGTACAGACAACAGCATTACTAAGTAATGCAAACATATGATAGAATACTATCACTACGGTAAAACACGCAAACCCAAACAAAACTCTAAACGAAACCGTGATACAAATATCTATAGTCTCTTCTACTGGTAAGGGATGCAACACAAATTACACAAATGAAAACAATAATTTAGGGTAAACAGAACCTCAGTCAATTTTGTGAATGAGTATTTCATTTGTTCGATCACGGAATTACCAAATCACTAAAGCTACAGATTCTATTTGACGACCTTCTACACAGATTCTGTCTTAACCAGATTTCAGTTAGAAGACCGTTGTAAACAATACTTGACGAAGATATCACGTAGTGGACATGAAATGAAATCTCAATCTGAAACGAGCACCTGTAACGTTCATGCATACAACAGTGCCATAATGCTGCAATAATACCGCAGGAATAAAACAGTATAACAATCGAAACACTTACAAACTCAATGAAGAACACTAGGAAGTGAAAGGCTTGAGGAATCGATAACTTCTCTAATTTCTAATTAAGATATTTAATTCAGTACACGTGAACCAATACCAGCATCCTTACATGAAATTAGTGAAAAGCACCTCATCGTCAAACACCCCGACTTTTAGCTACAGCAAATAAAAGTTATCGATCTATAATATGTTTGCTGGCATTACATAAAACTATAACACACGCGCACTCGCACACACCTACATATACATAAGTGAGGAACCTCATTAGAAGTTTCATCTGAAAGGTGATGTCTTGTTAGACAAGCATTAAATACGACTGAAGGAAATGTATGGATGTAAATAACAACTACTGTTAATAGGAAATGTTATTGAAGACAGGATAAAATAAGTATAAAATACCTACGTATGGCATTACACAATTACAGAAAAAAGTTTCAGTGTCAAATAACGTTCTTGGATACTTCATGGGGAGTATTTAAAAAATAAAAGAAAAAAGTAGAAGCAACATACTTAAAATGTGTAGCAAACGTGACATAGAAAACATTAATTATATTACAAGATAAAGACAAGATAGAAGAAATCAGCTCTGTCTCCATAAAAAAAGCTGAACTTCCCAGGGAGCGTCTGTCTTTTGTCAAACAAGGATTTAACTAAGATATCCTGAGTCAAACCACATTTAGGTATAAATGCAAAAAATATATAAACTATCTTCATTATACGGATGATTTAAAGGAAAAATCTAGGAACCAGACATAACACACAGCTGGAGTATTTCCTCAGTGCACACAACAAAGATATTAAAATTGGTAAGAGATTTGATAAAAGTGTTAGAGTAACTTCTGAAAATAAAATAAAATAAAAAATAAGAAGAAAAAAAAATGAAAAAAAGTAAAGAAAGGTCAAGTCGGATAATGTAGTATTAAATGAAGTTTATGAGAAAGAATATAAAAAGAAGGAATGGAATGATCCAAGCCAGAATGTCTACATAATTAAGGCAAGCCTGGGTTTCATGAAAAACAAGAAATATAAAACATATATTTCACTTAGATCTTGGCACCGAAATTAGGTTATTGAAACAGTGAGAGTCATAAAATTAGTTAGGAGTGGATGGTAATTCACAAACAATGTACCGAAGAGAAGGAAATATTAGAAGACTACATGGAAGATTTCTCACATTACCATTTTGTAAGCGCGTCATACTTGAATTAAATGATATCAGTCTTTCACTGGTACTTGTTAACATGAAAATTGACAAGATGTATGTCAATGACTATTTGCTAAGATTTAAAATCATAACGTTAAAGGGAAGTAACTAAATAAGGAAAAGTATTTAGTATGAAATTCTATGGTTTCTTTCACATTAACAGCTTAGTATCAGTCAGACAAATCTTAAAGGACTGAGCCAGAAGAAAGATAATAAAAATATATACGCTATTAATTTTAGTCTTACGCTAAATCTTCAGCGTATTAAAAACTAAAGAACTCAGATAAGAGAATGAGAAAGCTGCTAACTGCATTCTAAGTGTGTCATTCCGAAGCTGATACACATAGAATATATCTAACACGCAAACTGAAAGAAATGGATTTCTAAAAGATTTCAGAGGAGAATAAAGGAAAATTGGTTAATATAATAAAAGGAATAATGGAAAACAATGGGCGGAATATTTATCTCTATGTAAAGCTAAGATACGTTACAAATTATAAGCTAAGTACATTAAGATATAGATAAACACAAAATGTAACAAAGCCATGCCAGAATAAAAGGTACAAAAAGCAAAAGAGAAAGACTAGACTGGATAGGAAAAGATAATAACACGACAGGAAAAAATAACAAAAGCGCAAAAGCTGTGGACTAAAAGCTTAAATGGAATGCTGCATCGAAACTAAATGAAGTAGAATAGAGACTAACGTGATGTAGAGACTAAGCACTCAACATAATTTTGTTGTGTCTGGGGAGAGTCATACTGCCTTAATGCTTTAATATGTAACACGCTCACCGATTCAATTTCCACTCATTTATTATTTCTTTTTTTTTCTTCCGAAATTTTCGCTGCTTTTGCAACCTTGTAAATGGATGTTGACTATTCGTTATTAGAGATGCGCTCCTTTTGTCTGCTTCTGCGCATGTGTGTGCACCAGTGTATAGGTGTACTTGTGTATGCATATATGTATGTATGGATGTATGTGTGTGTGTATGTGTGTGTATGTATGCATGCGTGTGTGTACGTATGTATTCTGCATATTCGTGTGTTTGTTTATGTCTGTGTGTGTGTGTGTGTATTTGTGGGTGTACCTCTGTCCTCTAGTGTGTGCGTGATTGAGTGCGTCTATGTGTATGGGTTTGTGTAATTATGTATTAAGAGGAGAGGTGGTTAGTTAATTACATGATCCCAAATGATCTTTCGCATTGCTTCTACTTTGAATTATCTCTGTGTTAGTTACCAACTAATCTTGCCCTATCTCAGCTTTGGCTGTCAACTAAATATTTTTATATAAGTCAATGAGAGATGCGCTACACCTAGAACAAGAAGACCAGCGCCCTCTTGAATGAGACTGGCACTCTGACCAAACTTAAATCTTGATAAAAGACGGACGCATTTTACAAGTTATGCTATATATGCAATATATCAATCCTAGAACATGGAAAGGCAAAGTTGATTTCCATGGGATATAAACTGACAACATAGAAATACATTACAAATACTGCAAATCATATTGCTCAACAGTCTAATGACTTTTTGTTGCAATCAACTATCGCCCAAAACATTTTAATATGAATTGAAATGCAACGTTGACCACGGCAGGATTTAAACTGAAGACACTGAAGACGTCCACAGAGCATATTGTATGAGGCAGTTGCCAATCTATCACACTTATGCAGACAATGCCATTAAAAATATATAAGGCCCTTATTTCCAAATATTAGGTCTTCTCGCTTTGGTTTTAGCCAAAAGGCTGAGAATTATATATTCAAGAAGCGTATTCAAACTGACAGAATTAAATCAAATTCTCACATATGAAGCACTTTCGAAAGAAGCAACATTTGCAAAGAGTGTAGAAAAACTATCTGGGGCACAAGTAACTTGAAATCAAAATAAGCAAGATGAGGAATATGACAGTAAAAGTAGTACCAATAAATTTTATTTACTGTAAAATATTTGTAAGGATACTTTTTCCACCATGTGTAATTTCGTAGAATATGGTGTACACACAGTAATTATAATTTAACCTTTATCGAATTCCTTGGTGCTTATGAAAAGTGATGAAATTAATATTAAATTTTGAAACGAAAAATATATATTACCTAAAAATAAATTAAAATAAAAATAAATTTGTCATTCGTATACTATCTCCCATAATTTCTGTCATTTACCCTCTCTCTTCGCCCTCCTCCCCCTACTTCTCCTACATGTCTGTGATTTTTTTACTTTTTACTATATGTGCATGTATAATGTTGTTTTACTCATTGTTTGCCACCAAGTTTACTTATGTGTAGGCATCCTGCAACTCTTATACTAACGCTGCCTGTCTGTCTGTCTCTCTCTCTGTCTCTCTCTCTCTCTCTCTCTCTCTCTCTCTCTTGATGCTCCTCTTTATACGATGTAAAGCGTGACTGAAGAAACAAATCAACCAAATAACCAACATTTATATCGGCTATGATTATACAGAAATTATTTTGGATATGGTGCAAATCATAATATAAATATAGTGAAATGATAACAAAATTTTAAGATGTCTTATCGACCATTGGTCAAAAATATGCGCAAATCAAATGTATAGTCTCATTAAGTACGATACACATTTGACTCAAGTCAATATATTAACGAAACCTTCAGAACCCTACATTCTACGTTTAACTCAACAATATAGTGCGACTGACGCAGTGTGGAGGCGCAATGGCCCAGTGGTTAGGGCAGCGGATTCGTGGTCATAGGATCGCGGTTTCGATTCCCAGACCAGGCGTTGTGAGTGTTTATTGAGCGAAAACACCTAAAGTTCCACGAGGCTTCGGCAGGGGATGGTGACGAACCCTGCTGTACTCTTTCACCACAACTTTATCTAACTCTTACTTCCTGTTTCTGTTGTGCCTGTAATTCAAAGGGCCAGCCTTGTCACGCTGAATCTCACCCCGAGAACTATGTTAAGGGTACACGTGTCTGTGGAGTGCTCAGCCACTTGCACGTTAATTTCACGAGCAGGCTGTTCCGTTGATCGGATCAACTAGAACCCTCGACGTCGTAAGCGACGGAGTGCCAACAACAACGCAACAACAAGTGTGACTGACGCAGAACACATTATACACAATCACCTTCAAATACAATACATGCAATTTCAGTGGACATAAGATATCAATAAGAAAACAATAACGTCTAAGAAAAAGTATAAAATGTTGCTAATTAGTTGCAGCCCAAACATCTTCCCCAAAAGAGAGAACATTCCTACACAGACTCAAACAAACACAGGTTATTCATATATGCGCCATGAAAGACAAGTGAAGCCTTTCCCCATCCATAATGATAATAATAAAAATATCGATAGTAACAATCGTTACTTTACTGAATATATTTACTTATAGATTTAATGAATCCTTCTAAATTTGGCTCAAGGCCAGTAATTATATCGAGAAGCCAGTTACATCGACCTCAGTGATCAAGTGGTACTCATTTTATCGACCCCGAAAAAAATGAAAGGCAAAGTTAAACTCTGCGTAATTTGAAATCAGGACATAAAACTGGAAGAAATTCCTATAAGCTGTTTGTCCGGCGTGGTGGAATTTCTACCAGTTCGTCGTCTTTAATGCCTTCAAATTTTAGCTCGAGACGAGCAAATTTACAAGGACGGAATTAGTCTCGTGACACAAAACATTCCCCTGGCATCTATGCCGCAAATGTTATACAGATTCGCATTTTCTATTCAACCATCAGAGTAATTTATAATTTGGAACATATAAAAGGAACTCTTTATATTACTCGGAACGTATGAAACAAGGGCTAAATTTGAAGACAAACATGAACGTTTAGGACAAACTTTTGAAAATGCTTTCGACAATCAAAGGGTTAATATAACACAAGTTCCGTTATCGTTTTTATCGCTAGTACAGTAGAACCTCGCAGTGCGAGTGCACCACTGTACGTGTAATTTTCTGTACGAGCCGAGACTCGTGTGTATTTTTGTCTTGAAATACGAGCGGAAATCCACAGTACGAGCACGCAAATCGTCCCATCATTAAGGTAATTCACTTAATAAAACCAATTTACATATTTCTTTTGCATTCTCTTTTTTATAATTGTCCTTTTACTTATAACTACAAATCTTATGTTTTAAAACCCATAAAAAAAATAATTTTTAGTGGTTTTGCGGGGCTGGAACGTATTAATTATATTTTAGTTAATTTCAATGGGGAAAATTGATTTGTAAAACGAGTAAATCGTAAGAAGAGCTCGGTCACGGAACGAATTAAACTTGTACTGTGAGGTATCACTCTCTCTCTCTCTCTCTCTCTCTCTCTCTCTCTATCTCTCTCTCTCTCTCTCTCTCTCTCTCTCCTTCTGGTGATTTTTGGGCTTTTAAGTCTCAAATTGTGAACGATCTTTGCTTGCGAGCGGATCTCACCACATGATTGCAATATTCATCCGTATATCTGTTTATCATTTTTTAATTACATTTTTGTGTAGTCGAAAATTATCTTCTCATTTACTTTTGAGTGTTATGTATCCAGTGCTATTTCGTTTCTTGTTAAAAGCCTTTTACTGAAATTCTTCTAAAAGAAGACATGCCCAGGAGGTTACAAACAGAAGACTATATTTCGAAAGAAGAAAGAAAATGAAAATGTAAAAACTAAAAGACAGACATCTTGTCTATCCTTAATACAGCAAAAAAAGTTCAATAGCTCCGAATCCTGCTATTTGAAAAAATACTTTAAAAAAAAAAACAAAAAAAGAACAGAAGAATTCATCCAGTAGAACGAGTTAATTATCTAAATTTCCTCGGAGCCATACCGCGAGGCGTATACGCGACAAACACACATTTAATAAAAACCACTAATAATAATAATAATAATAATAATAATAATAATAATAATGGTTTCAAATTTTGCAACAATGGTAGCTATTTTTAGGAAAGGGATGAATCGATTACATCGACACCGGTGTTCAAATGCTACTTATTTTATCGAATACGAAAGAACGAAAGGCAAAGTCGACCTCGGCAGAATCTGAGCTCAGAACGCAGCGACGGACGAAATACCGCTAAGCATTTTACCCGGCGTGCTAATGATTCTGCGAGCTAACAGCCTTAAGAGCAACAACAACAACAGCAACAACGAAACAGAATGCAGCACAAACTACAAGAACATGAAACATGAACATGTACTTCATAGTGAAACAGGCTACATGAAACTGAATGAAAAACGATAATATCAATACTAATTCCAATGGTAAAAATAACATTCTTCTCACTATTTTAAAAGGACAAGCTAGAAAAACAAACATTTTGAGTATTCCAGATATATATTACTCGTATATTGCACGAAAGGCAATAGCGTATAATGTTAATGAGTTCTATTTGTCTGTACGATATTGCATTAACGTGTTTTGGGGTTAGAAATAGCAAACAGGGGAAGTGTGCAGGCGTATCCGTGTGGTAAGAAGCTCGCTTCCCAATTACATGGTTTCAGGATCAGTCCTACTGCGTGACACCTTGGGAAAGTGTCTTCTACTGTAGCCTCGGCCGATTAAAGCCTTCTGAATGGATTTGGTACACGGAAACTGAAAGAACCCTGTCGTGTGTGTGTGTGTGTGTGTGTGTGTGTGTGTGTGTGTGTGTGTGTGTGTGTGTGTGTGTGTGTGTGTGTGTGTGTGTGTGTGACAGAGAGAGAGAGAGTGTGCGCGTATGAGTGTGTGAGTTTCTCCCCCACCGTCGCTTGAAAACCGATTTTAGTGTTTTAGGCAAAAGAAACCGATAGAATAAGTACTAAGTCTACACAGAACAAGTCCTGCGGTCGATTTCTTCGGCTAAAATCCTTTAAGTTGGTGATCCAGCATGGCCGAAGTCAGATGACTGAAAAAGAATATGATAGGATCGTGAAAGTGATATGAAGTGTCTTGCTCAAGGACAAGCCTTGCCATTCCGCACATGATTCGAACACATGAGTTTATGCCTTCACACCGCAGACGAAAATAGCTAGTATTAGTCGCTCAGTTATCATATTTTCCATAGAGCTAAATTTCTAACGAAATGATACATGGACATGTACATAGAACAGGTTAAAACTAAATTAATGCGTACTATAACTACAAAAAGATGTGACAAGTCGAACAGAACCTGTTAGAGATAAAGACGGGAGTGATGAGAAGAGAGTTTACACGTGTAAAGAGAGGAGCCTTGTGTGATTTACACCCCCAACGCTTGAATAGAATTTCATTCTTTGTAAATATGGAAGAAATGTGTACGAAGCATTCCTGCCAGTAATAGATAGAACAAACGTAACGAAGCATATCTTTGCAGTCTCTTATGTGACCCGTAGTAACAACGTACCAGCGTCGCAGACAGGAAATGTTCTACACGTGTTTTAACCTAGAGTCATATTAAAGAAATTCATTTTAACAGAAACAAAAAAAGAATTACCACACACCCACACAGACACACATTCACATGCATACATTCTCTCAAGGAAGCAACAATATATGGCATGCATAGATAGATAGATAGATAGATAGATAGATAGATAGATAGACATGCATACATACATACACATATATATACATGTAAATACACAACACACACGTGTGTCTGTGTGTGTATTGATAGATTAATAGATAGACAGACAGACAGACAGATTCACATATACAAATATGAATTTATGTATATCAGCTGATGATACCCGATTTGACCGATGCTGGTGATCAGCAGGTCACGTTGTGTGTGTGTGTGTGTGTATTTATATATATATATATATATATATATATAGTTCAAATGTATAGAAAACGAAGAGCGGGTGTATTAGTTTGGCGCTCTGGAAGAATGGAAAAGTCTTTGACGTTTCAAGCCTACACTCTTCCACAGAAAGCATTGAAAGCGGGGAAAAAATGGTGAGAGGACGAGAAAGAGGGAAAGAAAAAAAATGTGTTGGGATTAATGGTTCAACATATGTATATTTCTCAACCAAATCCACTCTCAAGTCTATAACAGAAAACGCTTACCAAATTTCTCAGATGCCGCACAGTGGGATTGAACTAGTAGCTGAAATCACGTAGATCCAAGCAAACTTTATAACCATGCAGTCATGGCTACGTCTTTAAATTATACACACGTACAGAAAGGCATACAGATATTCGCAATAATACTGACAATCAAGCATGTGTACACACGTGTGTGTGTGTGTGTGTGTGTGTGTGTGTGTAAGTAAGTGTGTATGCATATATGCTATTATGTTATTTCTGAATTTATGTGAATGTGTTACGTATGTTGTTATTTGCCGCTGACTTGTCTGACGGTATTTTTATATTACAATACGTGTCTATATTTCATATTTATATCTAACAGAAGCAACAAAAAAAAAGAAAAATTTTCACTGGTGTATAATCAGAAAATGCACAGTGATTGATTACATGCTTTCCCACTGTTATAATGATGATTGCTTCCAAGTCTGGTTTGAATTTAAATGTTTTTCAGATGTTGTATGAACAGACTACCTGTGGTGCTTTCATGTAAAGTTGCGAGCAATAAGCAATTCCAAAATTCCAGCAAAAATATATAAAGACTAATAATTTCGCTAATGTCTAAACCATAAGTGAGTGATTGTTTAACACAAAAGCATGCATTCAAAGATTTCAAGGTTGAGGAAATGAGTATGAGAGAAGCTGTGACGTTCATCCCTTTTTTCTTGTGCACTGATGATGTAACAGGAAATAGAACCCGTTCACATAGTCGTTCAATAAAAGGATAAATCAATCCTAGAACATTCTCTATTGTCAGAATATTTCTTTGTTACATAAGCACAAAGACAAAATTTATAGACGAGGAAAATGAGCTTAGTAGGATATTCATAAATTTTCTTTATGGCATTAGTGATGCAAGAGAGCAGCTATATAACTGAATCTAATTAACCTCTACAGAGAATCAATACCAGCCTACCAACCAAACAGTAATATCACATTCTGAGCCAACAATTGTGCTTCCACGGGTTTCCGCGTATTTCTGGAAATAGCAACTACATCTTACTTAAATTGCCCTATATTGTTTAAGACAAAAAAAAAAAAAAAAAAAGCCACGTAGATTACGATTCTCGATACCCTATCCTATAAATGATAAGGCTAGCCAGTTCTTAAAAGGCTGTCATCTGTATGTCTGCTCAGCTACAGTTTGTCTAGAGCTAACCAACAACAACTATCAAATATTGCCTTTATTTTATTTGGAACAATACAATTTATTTTTTTTCATCTGCTGCAATCTGTTACACCTGAGATAATAGCGACAAAGTGCAGCCCTGTAAAATTTGCACTCGGAATGAAATTCAGTTCGTTGTTCTAGATTCTTTGTAGCTGTTTTAATAACAAATCATATTCATTTCTTTTTGATAAGTGAAAAATATTAAATATTTGTGTAAGAAAAGAATGGAAAGTGTTCGTTTTCTGTTGTTGTTTTTTAATATATAAGAAACGAAATGAAGTGGTGTAAAACAATTTGTTTCATTGTGATTGTCAATGAAGGCAAGCGAAAAGCCTGTGATTTTCCAGAGACTCTAGCACTTGAGCTAGGAAAAACGAGACGAGAGACTTGGCCTAAATGCTTGCAGCGTAGTAAAATCGGATAAGGGCAGCGATAAGTTTAATGGTGTTAGTGTTAAACCAAGTCAGGTATTAATTGAATATCCCAGATAACCAAAGTGGTATCTTTGGCGGTCTTTCTAACGAATGTACCTAACATGGGTTTTATAGACGGAAGCCTATGTTAAAAGGCATTTGCCAAAAAATGCTGTACAGTGACATCCAACTAGATACATGAAGTGGTAAAGTAGACCTTATAACAACAAAGTCCATTAGACAGTCTCACCTCTTCGCGAAATTAACATTTCAGAAATATGTATTAGTGACAGAGGTAGTATCAGCGCCAACACAACCAGATCACGTGATTTCGACCTTCCTTAATCTCATCAATGATGCACGCTCAAAAGTACACATACATACACACAAGCAAGCACACAAACACGCACACACATACATGCACACACATACACACACATACACACACGTACGCATGCACACACATGCATGCACACAAACATGCACACACATACATGCACACACGCATTGACACGCGCGCACACACACGCACGCGCACGCGCACACACGCACGCGCACGCGCACACACGCATATATATGTGTGTGTGTGAAGTGTGTCTCGGGCCTGCAGGCTGAGCGAAACCGAAGCTTATCTCGATTTCCGTAGAGGGTACGTGACTGGGACTGAATGCTTGGTCCTCAACGAGACACTAGTATGTCTAAGGTTCGCACACCAGTTGCCGTTGGTACCCGTTATCCACGAAGTTGACTAGAACAATGTGAAACGAAGAGCCTTACTCAAAGACACAATCGACCACCATGTTCAGGAATCGAACGCAAAATTTAATGATTGCTAGCCCAACACCGTTATTTATAAATCACACGCCTTCAGGAATCAGTTCATTCACTGAATAAATAACTAAATGCTTTGGAACCGCCTAATTATTATCGCTAACATTTCATTATAGTTCTTCAGTGTAAACAATATTAGCATATTCTTTAAGTATTAGTTAAGTAAACAGTCAAGAATTATCGCAGTTCAGGAAATGGAAAACAAACAGAATATTTACAGTGCGTTTAATCGATCCACTAAACCTGACAACTTTAAGGTTAATGAAAAGGTGATTCGAGAATTATTTTTGATTTAACAAAATACAATTATGCAATTAACAGAATTAAAATTAAGAACTACTAACTCTAATGCAAAAACTTAACAGAATGTGATTCTCATATTTTGGGTCATCCGATAAAAATGCAGATTTTCTGTACTTCTTTTATTTTTCAAAATTAAGCTAAACAAAGTCCTTCTTTTAATTTAAAATATACTCTCCTTCATTTTCTACAATGCTCTTCCATCTCTGGTAAACTTGCAAGGCCTCTCTTCTAAAATTGATTTGTCCCTGACGAAAACTATTCCTGTAGTACTGTTCCAACTTGTCTACAGAATTAATATTTTTTCCGTCCAAATGATTTTGAAGACCACAGAATAAATGATAATCAGGTGAACTCATAAAGCAAAATATGCTGAATACGCTACTTTGTCACTCTAGCTTTGCAAAAATAGCTGTTAAAATCGAACTGCGCTCTTCAAAACTTGCACTAAGAATAAGTACAAGGTTAAATTACTACCTGCTTTTATAGCAAGTTGTTGCAGGTCCCTCTCTGACTTTAAGTTCGTGCAATAGAAAAATACGCATTATTCATGGGATGACTCAATATTGATACTTTTATTTATATTCTTTTAGTAAAAACAAAACGTTCCTAACTTTAAAGCTTCTACTTATCATCACATGTGTTAAATACATATGTACATATGCTCGAGTTGGAATTAAGTCACGGAATTAATACTTTCAAACAGTTTTGTTGGTTTAGTTTGTGTTAGTGAAATATAAATGTATCCCTTATATTAATTATCGATGTTCTTAAAATATTTCAATACGTTTTATATGAAAAATTATATTGCCATTTCAGAATAGTTAGAATGAAAATATAATTATGAATGTATCTATATAGAACAACGATCATGATGGTTTTTGAAGATGTATAAAGATGAAGGTACGAAATAATGATTTAATTAGCACACGCGAATTTTATAGTTTGTTGCTTGAACCAGTATATGTTTATATAAATTATACAGAATTCAATATCATGACAAACATATGTATATATCATACACGTATACATATGCATTCATTCATATATATATATATATATATATATATATATATATATATATATGTATGTATGTATGTATATATATACACATATAGATGATGATGATGATGATGATGATGATGATGATGACGGTGATGATTTGAAACGTAATTACCATGCCAGAAGCTGTGAGGAAGTGTTAATTAATTAAGTTGAGCCCTGTCGACAGTTGATCGTCGCTTCAAAGATGAAAGGCAAAGCTGGTCTCAGCAGGATTCGCATTCGCAAAGTACCGGAACAAATACAGCAAGGCATTTTGTTCAGCGGTCTAACGGTTCTGAATGATTTCTAACATGAGTTGGTGGATCCAACTGTAGTTGATTTATATTTCTAGTATTTAACTGAAATTTACTTATGGCGGCCTCAGAACGATAAAATAGCATTGGCTAAATTGGGACGTTCCGCGTCAAACAACCTAACTGTGCATGCCACATGGAATTTTGTCCGACACTCAACCGGTTGTATATAACCGACTGTTGCACGCTGAGATAGTCATTTGAATTGATTTTGGCATATCATTAGTGCTCATTGGATGTTTGTACGAATTATAATGTCATCCGTTCAGCGATTTGGACTCAAAACATTAGTGGAACGTAATCAAATACCGCGAGATAATATATCGTTTTGAGCCACACACTATTACTAGGGTAGAGGTGTTAAATAAACAATAAACGGTTCGTTTGCAACTATTTTCTAATATAGGGACAAATCCAGTAATTTGAATGAAAGGTAATCGATCAGAAGGACTTAATACGTGACTGCTATTTCATTTCATCGAACTAAGAGAAACGAAAGGCAAAATTCACTTCATCGGGGTTGAACTCAAAATATAAATAGCCAAAACACATCGATAATCAAAACAGTAAACGGTACATTCATGTTATGAGCGCATCATTCGCATGCCAGATCGATGATATAATTGCTATTATTGTTGTCAAAACGATTTAAATTTCATTCAAAATATAGAAACCTCCCTTCTCCTCTTTCGTCTCATCATCGTAATCACTCTTTATCATTCTAATGCCACTGTAGCTATTATCACGTGCACGATAGATTCGGCTGTCAATCAACTGCATCGTTCAGAGCATCGAAACGCCTACGTTTATCATCTTTGTTTGGTGGCTATGGCGGTAGAAGTAGTTGAAATGTCTGAGGATAGTGCTTTTTCTCTTTAGACTAACCCTCAACTTCTTGAACTATCATTCGGGAAGGAAGGAAGGAGAGAGAGAGAGAGAGAGAGAGAGAGAGAGAGAGAGAGAGAGAGAAAAAGAGAGAGAGAGAGAGAGAGAGAGAGAGAGAGTGATAGGGGAAGAACGACAATGCAGTGAATTATGAAGTAATATCGTACAGAAGGGCTGATGAGAGTCGTAACACTGATGTTGCTAAATTAGCCCAAATTATCAGTGAGTATGTAGGTTGCTGTTTAGAACTCGAAGATAATGGTCTTTCGTATATCAGAAAAATTCAGGTTTGCGTGTGAAATTCCCCGATTCACGCTACGTGATTAAGAACCCATATTGGCGATCTTGCTCTGGTTCTCGTTTGCCCTGTACTATTATTGCCATTTATTATCTACCTATTTATTAATGTATCCTTATTACTGATCTCACACTTTTACTATTTATAAAACATGTACTGGTTTTATAAATATCCTGTGCATTTCTATGCATTCGTTGTTTTCATATGTACTTCGTCTTAGTACAGTCCACAACGCTAATTAAACAGAAATTTATATTATTACTATTACCATTATTGAGCTGGCAGAATTGTTAAAGCGTGGGGAGAAAAAGTGCTTAGCAGCAACTCTCCCGGATCTTTATACTCTAAGATCAAATCCCGCCAAGTTTAACGTTGCCTCCTATACTTTCAAGGTTGAGCACTGGAAGCGAGGCAATCGACTTATCCCACTTCCCCTAAATTTGCTAGACTTATGCAAAACTTTAAAACTTTATCATTTTTATGATAGCGAACTGGCAGAATCGTCAGAGCATGAGAGTATATGGCAGCATTTCTCACAGATCTGAAAATTTTGAATTTAAATCTTGCAGAGGTTAACAATACTTTAATTCCTCAAGAATCGATGAAATATAGTATTGTTTAAGTGCAGGTGTTGATGGCATCGAATAACCACCTCCCCTCAAAACTACTGACCTTATAATTATGTTGACATGAAGAAAAATCAATCTGACATACCTAAAATCCATCTTCAATAATGGCAGGGTAGGAACTTTTACACTTCTAATTTTTCAAGGTATCCAATGGTCAAAAATTGCGTTTCTGTAATTAAATTAAAATTTAAAAAATTAAATACTTCACAAAGAAAGAAAGAAAGAAAGAAAGAAAAAGAGCAATGCGTGATATAAATACTAATAATAATTGTTCGATATATGCAAATAAAGTCATGTGAAATTAAATTAGCAATATATGTATCATACTGAATGTAGATGCACTGCTGAAAGGCACGTTACCGCGAATTTCGTCGTGATAAAACATCTCGCATGGATATGGTATATTTAAAAATAAACACACACACACACACACACACACACACACACACACACACACACACACACACACACACACATATAAATTTGAAATGGGCGATTCTTTCCTGTACATTTTCTTTTGTTGGGATTTATGGTCAAATGGCTAGATGGAACTGCGCGAAAAATTACCCAGATATGTAGAATGATCCGGTGGTTTTACTGGGCCTTGTATTTTTTTCATAGCTCCCATTGTTACCGAGATAATCTGCTATAGTAATACTCTTGTGTTTATGAATGAGAAAGGAAAGGGTCATAGATGAATAAGGAAGGATTGGGTGATGTCAGACTTGGTAGTGGGATGATGAAAATTGTACGCTGAAAAAAATAAATCAGCTTTTCAACTCTGTGTGAATATATGTGTGTATGTAAAAGGGGGCTATGTGAATGTGAGTGTGTGCGTGTATGTGTGTGTATGTGTTTCTGTGTGTGTGCGTGCACGTGCAATGGAAATGGGATGGTTAACATTGAACGCTGAAAAGAAAAATCAAACAGCGTTTCAACTCTGTGTGAGTTTATGTGTGTGTATGTAAAAGGGGGGTATGTGAGTGTGTGTGTGTGTGTGTGTGTGTGTGTGTGTGTGTGTGTGTGTGTGTGTGTGTGTGCAATGGAAGTGAGATGGCGAACATTCACCGCTGAAAATAAAAATCAAACAGCGTTTCAACTGTGTTGCCAGCTACAGTATTTAGTCACGGCCTTACGTCGGACATGAAGGAAGGAAAACTTGAACATTCTTTTGAAGGAAACAAGCAGTCAAAGGATGATGTTAGTTGCGGATAGATTTTTCACACAAAAGGTAGTAATAAAAGAATTATTAAAACAAAATCTTGGTTTTGTACTTTATTTATATAAAAAAATACTACAATTAGCCATCATCTTTTACGGTACGAGGCCTTGCTAGTATATATATATATATATATATATATATATATATATATATATATACATACATAAAACAAAAGGAGATTTTTAAACTCGGCCCAGCAGCGATTAGCGAAAGAACACCAAACGCATTTCGGCCTTGCTGGGCTTTCTCAACGGTGTATACTCGCTCGCATATGTCTTACGAGATTTATCGCCTCCAATATAGAAAATTCTGAATTGTGCACTCACTGATATTGCGAATAACCACTGAGCAGAAAATCTCTTCAGCGCATGCATCTGAAGCAGTATTAAATAAAAAATAACTTCGGCATATCCGCAAGAGATTATCTCAGACGAAAACCGCATTAATTTCCTGTTAACGATGAATATACATTATGATACATTGATGGCGATTTTAATAATACTCATAATAACTTCATAGAGTGGTTCGATTAAGTAAAAATAGTGGTAACGTTATAATAAATATATCTTTTTAAATCAATTCAACCCGAGTGAGATCTGAACTCATAACTGAACAACTGATCTACAACGGTAAAGAATTTAGTAGTAAGAGGTGTATAGATCTAAGGTCTCTACCTTAGATCACAATGGCCCAGTTGTTAGGGCAGCGGTCTCGCGGTCGTAGGATCGCGATTTCGGTTCCCAGACTGGGCGTTGTGAGTGTTTATTGAGCGAAAACACCTAAAGCCCCACGAGGCTCCGGCAGCGGGTGGTGGCGAACCCTACTATACTCTTTCACCACAACTTTCTCTCATTCTTACTTACTGTTTCGATTGTGCCTGTAATTCAAAGGGTCAGCCTTGTCACACTGTGTTACGCTGAATATCCTCGAGAACTACGTTAAGGGTGCACGTTGTCTGTGGAGTGTTCAGCCACTTGCACGTTAAATTCACGAGCAGGCTGTTCCGTTGATAGGATGAACTTGAACCCTCGACGTCGTAAGCGACGGAGTACCAACAACATAGAACTAAGAGAGCTCTAGAGATTTAAAATCTCAACTCCATTTCCATTCCAGAAGCCGATGAGACACGGAAATATCACAGATAATCTTTCCAGATAATTCTAATAGCCCAGTGAACTGAGGCGACGTAGAATAAATTGTAATACTCAAATACATTGCTGAATGTCTGTACTTTATGGGATTTTGTGATCTATGAGAAATTACTCCCAATGCTTTATAGGCTGTCATTTTCCCTCTATATCAATACTCGCAGATTTAATTGAAGTATTTAGATGGCATGATTTAATGTGATAAAGCATTGTGTCTGCTGCCCTGTTATATCTACAAGCTATCGCATAATATATATATATATATAAAGTGTTAACGATGATTGATGTTGACTTTTCACTTAACCCAAATTGATATACTTTATGGAAATTTAATAAAATATATTTGTCTTACATAAATACAATGACTGCATAGTCTATGAAGAAAAAGCAGGATCCTGCTTTCGATCATGCTTCGACGAAGGATGTATTTTAATTTAAATGTTTGCAACGAAATAGTGATCGTAAACTTGATTGACCAAACATTAATTCTGGATCCTAAGCAAACTGAAGAAGCTACGTCATGGCTTGTTTTGAATATATAAACATCGGAATGTCTTACCAGAAAAGATTAAAGGTGAGAGATTTCGCGATAGTCTATTACTGTTATAGGAAGGATGAAGCGATAAAATAAAGAACGGAGAGAATTATACTAAAGCACTTAGTATGTCGCGAATTTTATTTCAACAGATAATTTAATAGCACAGGATATTTTGAATACTAAAGTTTAGGTGAATTGAATAAATAGCATAAAAATCAACTCAGAATGAATCCTGTGTTTAAGAAAGTAGATTTCGTGATTTTCATAATCTTCCTAAGTAATCCTGTTTCTTAATTGCATGCAGAGTCACTTACGGCCAAACGTTTGACCTGCAGGGTATAGCAGCTAAAACCTTATCAAGCATCACAACGTTTAATACCATAAGTAAAAATGTCTCCTCTTTTTATCATTTATTTTGTACTTGCTTCAGTCATTGGACTGCAGCCATGCTGTAGAACCGCTTTGAAAAAGTTTAGTCGGAACAAATCCAAACCAGTACATTACTTAAAGTCTGGTACTTATTTTATCGATATCTTATTCCGGAGCCACATGGTTGCAGGGCGTAAACAAACCAATACCGGTTGCCAAGCGGTGTGTGAGGACACAGAGAGATACACACACATATACACATATGTATATATATATATATATATATATATATATATATATATATACACGATGATATTTTTTCAGTTTACGTCAAGAAAATGCACTCACAAGGCTTCGCTAGGTACAGGACTATAGCAGAAGTTTGTCCGATGTGCAACACAGTGGGACTGAACTCAGCACCATGCGACTGAGAAGCAAACTTCTTACCAAATAGCTATGGCTGCAAGAAAAAGGGTGACGGAACCATCACAGTTTGAATACATTTCGTTATAAATCTGCTCGCTAAGGGGCGCATTGGGCACACGGATGCTAAATAAAAACAACAAAATCAATTTTGTATAGGGTAAAATGTAAATCTAACTTGCCTTGAAAAGAACAAACAAGTTTATATTACCAGATGCTGGAGAAAATTACGCGCGAACACACACACACACACACACACACACACACACACACACACACACACACACACACACACACACACACACACACGCACGCACACACACGCACATATATTACTTGTCAGACTTACGTTGCTTTAAGCGCAATCTCCTAGAAGTCATGGTAATGAAACTACTGCAGAACGACTCAGAGAAAAGCAGCTATAGGATTTCAAAGTCACTGACGTCTATTATTATTTCAGTTAAGATTACAAACATGTTATCAAGATGTCACTATGTTTTCATTGCTTACCTACTAATTCAAGCAATTAAAATATTTACAAGAATTTGTGTCACTTACTATGATATTTGGACTTTCAGATCAGCGCTTTCTGATACTGTTTTAAGCACACACACTCACACACACACACACACACACACACACACACACACACACACACACACACACACACACAGACGCATATTATATTAACATCTAAACGTACATGTTTGAGTTTGTATAAGTATGTGTAGAGATACCACTGTTATTTGCATCTCAAATTTTGTACAGATAATTTAGAGAAATGTTCACGACGAGAGAGAGAGGAAAAAGAAAGAGAAAATGGGAGAAAAAAAGACAGACAGATAGACGACAGAGACAGAGAGGTGGGAGAGAGTATATGCGAGGAGCGAAACGTCAAAGATATTTACCTAGAACTCTCTCTTGTTTACCAATAGACCGTATTAGAGTGACAAATTAATGAACAGCTTTATTGATTGGATAAACAATTAAATGATGACTTAGTTCTTCTTGTCATACCTCTGACCTAGAAGAATAGTAAAGAGTTGGAATCCCGCAGCCAATATTCATCCATTACCTGCTGATCAGAATAATTCCAAATATTAGGATCTAATGGCATTTATCACATGGAGGCTGCTATTGAAATTCATACCTACTGCACACAAGTCATGCACTGTCAGATGGAATATTGTATGTTCTACCAGTTAGATTATTCCATCTCTTTTTCCCAGAAATATACCAATCTTGGTTGACTGTCGACAGAAGGATGCTCGAACAATATATTTCTGATATCATTGATTATTTGAATAATACAATATAATTGAATAGCAGAAACGGTAACTCACTAATGTCTATCAATTACTCTACTTTCAGATTTTAAATCCCATCAGGCTAAAATTCGCCTTTTATCTCTCTGGGATCAATAAAATAAATTCAAGTCATATACCGGTATCGATTCAATCGACCGAACTCCTTCCCTATAAATTAGTGTCACTAGCAAAGTAAGGAATAAATATTGGAATAGTGAAAGTGCTGGACTTCCACAAACGGCTGAGTAGTGGTCTTAATGTCTTGTGATATTAATTATGCCACCTCTCCGCTCTCACTCGTTAACTTTAGTCATGTACTAGGCATGTATTGAGGTCAAATATATTTCCAATACTGCTCCTGCTATTTCAGTCTTATAAAGAAGCATAGTTAGAACAGAGAATATTGATATTTAATTCACGAGAAGCCCTTCTCTTGTGAATACATGCATACACCAATGACATTATTTCTAATATATAATAAAGCAGTGAGCTGACAAAATCGGTAGAATGCCAGACAAAGTGCGTAGCGGCATTTCGTCCGTTCTGAGTTCCAAATCTGCCGGTATCGACTTGGTGTCGATGAAATAAGTACCAGATGAGCGCTGGGGTCGATGTATTCGACTAACTTCCTCTACCAAAATATAAAGCCTTGGGCCTAGGTAGAATATGTATTTAGGCAGGGAGCCGGCAGAATCGTTAGAACGCTAGAGAAAATGCTCGATAGCCTTTCTTTCAACGCTTTACGCTCTGAGTTCAAATACCACCGAGGTCAACTTTGCCTTTGGTTTTTTTTTCGGGGTCCCACTCAAATACTGGGATCAATGCAATCGAATTGCGCCAACCCTCAAAAGTGCTGGCTTTGAGCCAAAATCTAAAACCATATATCAAGGCAGCGAGCTGGTTGAATCGTCACCACGACGGACAAAATTCTTAGTAGCATTTCGTCCATCTTTACGCCCTCAGTTCAAATATCCTGAGGTTGATTTTGGCTTTTGTCCCTTTGGGATCAATAAAATAAGTACAAGTCACGTACTTAAGTCGATGAAATTGACAACCAAATTTGAGTCCTTGTGCCTATAAGTATCAAGTTTTATTTTTAATATGTATTTCAAATAATTACACAAAAGAGATTATTCTTTAGCATATTTTTACAATTATCGTAACGAACAGCGATGATTTTTTTAGTCTTTTATTAAATTTATATAGATGGATTTCATTTATCACACACAATTCTTTCCTTTGTTTGAAAATTGCAGATGCGTTCTTGGGCTGGTCATGCTGGCGTAATTAATGTTCTTAACTTTCTAATAGTCAACCATTTATTAGAGTCAATATCATGTCTTTGTTACTCATTAATGTTTAGCTCTAACAGTGTGCTGAAAAGACAGAAACGGCAAAGAAAATGCGATGTTGTATTTCGTTAACCCTTTCGCATTCAGAATACTCGGTCAAATGTGATTCTATTTATTGACATAATTATGAATTAAAAATACATGATCTAATAGCATCGATATTTCGATGGTGTGATTGTTTATTTTCGGAATGACATTGCGGGGTAGGTATGAGAGGCCAGGTCTGGCTATTTTGAACATAAAACAATGTAGAATATTTGGGCCAGATATGGACCATTTAAATGCTAAATGTTAAAATCTGAATTCGTTTTCTGCCAAACGAAATACGCCAGAGATCGATATTTTCTTTACATTTTTTCTTTTGTCGTATTTGTGGCTTTTCCTATTATGAACGGCAGATGAGTGCTACACAGTTTCTCGCTGAATAATCAGAAAGGTGATTTTCTTTCTTTGGGGACGGGGATCAAATGTATGTGCTGCACATTAACGCATATGCACTATCAAATCGTCATTGCCTTTACTGGTGCACAGTGTGCCACGTGTCAGATATAGAAGCGACCGAAGAGTATCGTGAAACGAAGTGTTTTGCCCAAGAACACAAAACAACTCCTACTCCAGGAATCGAAAGTACGACCATACAATTTTGAGTGAAAACCCCTAACTATTTAGCCATGTGGTGAAATCGATATAATAAGTACAATACACTAATGATAATTAAGTAAAGCATGACAATAACCCCGTCTGTAAATCTGTGGCTTAGTGCCAAAGTCAGCTCAAAATATCACTCGTTAATTTTAGTGTAATGGCTGTGTGCAGCATTGAACTATACCACGTACAATAGTACCTAATTATAGCTAGCTAGGTGGACTATTCCTATAGTTGCTAAGTAGCCACTGCAATTCCCTGCAATAGTAATGACAGGATATGATCATTTGATTTTTCAGGTACCTAATTAGCTGTCATAATTAGCTAGGTGCATCTGACACAATTGAAATTTCTGTTGAATGAATTTTGTTCTCTCACTTTAATATTTAATGGCATTATCTACCGGCCGCCTATCAAATGATGATTGTGGTATTGCAGCCTTTCCTAATAAGGGAAATAAGAAGAAATAAGTGGAATTTAGCGTCTAGGGTTCGAGCTGCGTTCAACAAAATAAATGTTGCTTTAATTAATATAAATAGATTTATCTCAAGGAGAATCGTTAGTATCTCTTACTTTTGGATATTCATAATCGTCGCCTTTCAATAACACTCGAAGATGTTTAAGGTAGCAGATTTTATTGATAAGAGATGAGAGGTATTAGTCTTTATTATTTAGTATAGATATAATATTTTTAAAAAAGCATATACGTAATAAAAGAAAGAGAACGATCAAACGATCGAGAGATAGACAAACAGATATAGATAGATAGATAGATAGATAGATAGATAGGCCGTAAGGAAGCAAAACAGATAAGATACATAGATAAATAAATGCAAACATACAAAGAAAAAATGTTTGAAACGGAAAGCGATATCGACATTATGTCTGAGGCGGCGTGTCAATTTTAATTTGAAGTAGATTTTCGGATTAATCTCTCAGCATATTGTTTCGTACAATAAAAAAAAAAAGTTGAATGACAAAGCTTTTAAAGTGAGATTTTTCTTATAAAATAACCAGTGGCAATCAGAAGATGGCTACTATTGTTCAACTATAAACGGATATATTCTTCTTATAAATATTCCTGGCTGCTTAAACATTGAAGATTATTATTCCGGTATAAGAATCAACTGCTATCATATACCAGTTCAATATTTTAAACCGATTTTTTTTTTTTAAGAAATAATGAGTTGCTATGCTGAAAATTGGCCAAAACCTAGTTATAGGTTTTATCTGTTTTCCAGGTTAATCTAGTCCAGTTGTTTCCAAATTTTTTTTTTTAATTTTATTTTATTTTTGTTGTTGTTTTTGTTTTTCTTTTGTAGCTCAGTAACACTTTTCTTTTGAATGGGGTTTTGCAAGTGTTTCTTCTTTATGGTTTGCGAAAGAAAAACAACCACATACAAAAAGTAACTCATATTGCACGGTGGTTCATTATGCATACTTTTGTTAATAGTATCCCATTCATTATATGTACTTCTCTGTGTTTGGGTTTTTTTTTTTTTCGTAAGATTATTGCGCGAACAAGTACCTCCTACGTTCGATCTTTATGGAGATTTAACAAAAGAAGGCGATAACACATATAATTCCTTCTACAATAGGTACAAGGCTTGAAATTTTAGTAGAAGGGTCTAGTCGATTACATAGACTCCAGTGCGTGACTGATACTTATTTTATCAACCTCGACGGAATTTGAAGGCAAAACCTAAAGAAGGACGAATTGCCACTAAGCACTTTGTCTGGCGTGCTAAAGATTTCATCAGCTAGCCACCTTAAGGACTTGAATAATGAAAATACATTGGGTCTCCGCGCATCACAATTCATGATTCTTTTAACACATTAGATAATTCCCAACTCTTCTACTTTATCTTTTATTTTGTACTCGTTTCGGTCAGCAGACTTTGCTCATGCTGGGGCGCTATTAGATCGAAGAATTTTAGTTGAATGAATCGACTACAGTAATTACTTTTTTCAGTCTGGTACTTATTCTATCGGTTGTTTTACCGAACCTCTAATAAACAAGGACGTAAACGCACCAACACCGGTTGTCAAGGCGTGGGCGGGGACACAGACACAAGCACACACATATATACACGACATGTTTCTTTCAGTTTCCGGCTACCATATCCAATCACAAGGCTTCGGTCGACCCAAAACTATAGCAGAAGACACTTGCTTAAGGAGCCACGCAGTGTGATTGAACCCGGAAGCATGTGGTTGGGAAGTAAATTTCTTACCACACAGTCATGCCTGTACCTTATTGTTATGTTTTATAGACATTTGAAAATATTGAGGGTACAAGTTTCATCGAAATTTGCCGCTCCCTTAGGGCTCATAACGCCTCTAAGAGATGCTATCACTCAGGTTTAGAAACATCTATCTAGCTAATATATCTGATTTTAAACATTTAGGAACGAATGTCTAGTATTACTCTGAAAGGGTTAACGTTATAAGAGTGAAAAGCAAATAGGATTTTGGTTGTAAAAGTTTTTTGAAGCTGTTTTTATATTCTTTGAATTACTTTTATCCACTCAGATAGGCTCATTAAATTTTCTCTATCAATTATATTTATAGCTCTCGTCAAGTATTCATGCAACTTTTAGTTGTTGTTATAGATAAAACTTTCCATTTTACCAGTGGGACAATTAGACATTGGCATGTGTCAAGTTTGATGAATATACACCTTAATGATTCGCAAACAGGTGAGATCGAAGTCTGTGAGTGATCAGTAATTAGATGTTTCCTGTAGTCATTGTACTGTTTCTATGGCAACAAATACGACACAACGATAACAACATCGACAAAGAAAATGATATCTATCGACTAATCAATTATTTAGAAGCAGGGTTTGTTTCAGACTAGTCGCCGACATGAAGAATTAGCATATATATCGGAAAAGAGGCGAAGACAGGTATGTGTTTGACTGTTTCAGAGCATATCATTGTATGTAGGTTATCCATTTCTAACTACCTCCACACTTTCTCTGTCTGTCTGTCTGTCTGTCTGTCTCTCTCTGTCTCTCTCTCTCTCTCTCTCTCCCTCTCTCTCTTTCTCTCATTCACTCTCGTTTGTCGTGTATGTTCTGAACGTATGCGCACAAGTTTGTGTAGGTATATCTATATATATATATATATATATATATATATATATATATATATGATCAGATACACTCACACATAGATAGATAGATAGAGTTATGTATATATATATGAGTATATATATATATACATACATATATATATATATATATCTTCTTAGGCCTCCGTCGGTCATGGCTGACCATGGATGATGTCATCCGTCTGTTGAGTTGTCTATTATATATATATATATATATATATATATATATATACATACGTAGTCATATAATTTATATCTGTGTGTGTGTGTGTGTGTGTGTGTGTGTGTGTGTGTGTGTGTGTGTGTGTGTGTGTGTGTGTGTGTGTGTGTGTGTGTGTGTGTGTGTGTGTGTGTGTTAGTGTGAAATTTAGAAAAGCAACATGTTTGTATACAATGTTGTTTCTAGTAAAAGAATATTTCTACGGAGTCTTTTCTAATGTTGCAACAGGTCTGTAGCGAGAATGATTTTTGAACCATACAAAGAACGACGATGACACCAGTTTTTTCAAATTAGGAAGCACAATCACCAAACGTGATCTCAAATCTGGATGGATGACCTTCTACGAAAAAGAATGAAAACCACACAAAGAAAGTGTTTGCTTCGAACTGAGAAACTCGACGCAGCGTATCACGTTAGGGTTGCAGCCCGTCTATTAAGAGTTAAAAAAAAAAAATTGAGTCAGTGAAAAGTTGTTTAACGGTGAAATTCTGATGAAAACTTTCTCAAAAATGTAACAGGTGACATAACGTGGGAGCTTGCCGTGTTTGTGTTCGTGTTTATTTTATGACAAAACTACATAGCTGATCATACAACTATAATCTTGAGATATATAATGATATTTTAACTGACACTAAAAACCAGTATTGGGCATTTTATTTTTCATCAAGCGTTGCAGATAAGGGGTTACTCTCCACTGCGTAGACTCTGCTCATTACCAATCAAATAAAAAGAGCGATTCGACAATTTTCATGTCCGATGGCGAGCTGACAGTATCGTTAGCACACCGGAAAAATGCTTAGCAGCATTTCGTCCGTCTTTACATTCTGAGTTCATATTCTGCCGAGGTCGACTTTGGCTTTCATTCCTTTCGTGGGAGCGGTAAAATAGCTATCAGTTTTAGCACTGGGATCGATGTAAGACTTATCCTTAACTCCGAAATTGCTGGCCTTGTGCTTAAATTTGAAATTGATATATGCTATAGTTTACTCCAAATTTAAAATAAGTATCACTAGCCTCCGGGAAAGGAAATAAATAGATCCCCTCTATACACAACCACAGTACAGATAGGTTAACATGGGAACTCTAGTTTCATAGAGATCGCAAGCAACTGCTCCATATGTCCAAACTTCCAGACAGCATTGCTACTAAACATATATGTATTAGTAAAATGACAGGCGTATATTACTATTTTAAGTAATCAACTATTTCAAAATTTCTTTATGCATTCAGTTATTGCCATGTTTGTTCTCATTTATTTTATGATCAAACTACATCACTGATCATACAGCATTAGTACTGCAAGCGAAAACTACAATATGATTTTCTACTTTTGAAAACATGTTCTTTACGGAGAGATTTACTCATGTGGTTTTAGGTTACTGATAGGTCGCAAGCGGTGGAAAACAATTCTATTGTACTTTAATACCGAACTACAGCATTATATACAGAACTATGATTACTCAGATTTTAGCTTGTTGATACTGACCGAAGTTTTCACTTTTCTTACTCAATGTCCCAGTAATCTAACAGTGTCGGTCTATTTAATCAACCATCCCTACTAAATTAGCAACGTATCTAAGGAAACACCATGAACAGCTTATGAACAGCTTACATTGTTGTTTCCGACATTACATTTTAAATCTTAAATCATCTAAATTTAAGTCAGTATTTTGTCTTTTTGTTGTTGGTAAAATACACCATAATATATTGCAACCAATTCTAACAACCATTGTCCACCACCAAAGATGTTGGCAGTCTTTAATGAAAGCAAGCCAATATTACTTTGAGAGATGGTTAGGCCAAAGAGTGACAATGACAAAATAGATAAAGAATCCTGTCATTAGTGACGTATTATATATTTGGATAATGTATTATATTCTAATAGAATAAACTAAAGAGGTAGTGAAAAGTACTTCCCATTATCGTACAATCGGCACTATCTTTGAATCTTGAGTATTAGTCCTGTATACAAGCAAGAAAATGAAAACGAATGAAAAGAAAAATTTTCGCCATTATAAAATCCATGGTTATTAGATCTGCATCCATCTTTGTCAAATGTTTTCCTCGTGGCACCATTCACACTTAGCAAAATAAATCATACTCCAACATCAACTTGAAAGACCTATCTAAACAATACACTGGGTTTTGGCCAACGAATATTAATGCAATGCGATAATAACAAACAGTTGATGTCAGTTTCATCCACCATTTTAGTTTGAAATTGTATGAAAGCAAATTGAAATATATATTTATTAATTTGATTTGAGTGGGAAGCAGGTCTAAATTATGAAAACTGTATTCGAAATAAATGGAAAAGGAGACAGAGAGAAGCGAAGAAATTCTGAGTGACTTATATAATATATATCATAGGATAATGTAAATGTATCTACAGGGAAATATTCAGTAACTATTCCTACTGTTCTACTGTTGTTCATCTTGGTGACTTCTCCCGTTTATCAAGGGGGGAAAACATAGATATCCGAGAATTTAATAGTTGAAATAACCGTTGCGCCTACACATATTCACTTAACGAGTGTATGCATGTGTGTGTGTGTTGGTGTGTTTGTGTACGTGTGTTACTCTGTGTGTTACTGTCTGTATGTGTGTGTGTTGCTCTGTGTGTGTGTGTGTGTATTTGTGCTAGAAAGATGAGTGAGATTTGTGGCGATATCGGAAACTATACCCATTTAGGTATTATTTTAAAACTCGGGGGGAAGTGGTTAGAAAATAAAAGAAAACAGCATAAGAAGGGTTTTGTGGTATAAAAAGAGTCGTGAGGAAGAGAGTGAGAGGGACGAATGAGAGAGACAGGGAGAAATATTTAGAGAGATAAGGAGTGTGAACGATAGAGTAATATAGGAAGAGAGGGTGAGACGCAAGAAGGAGAGATAGGGAAAGGAAGATTTGTGTGTGGTTGTTTTGAATGACAGATAAGTATATGAGAGAAAGAGAAAGAAATAGGATTAGTGGAAAAGAAAGAGAGAGAGATGGGTGGAATGAATGAATGAATGCTTATTATGGTAGGTTATGTTAGTCGGCTGAATAAGGTATTGAGTAGGGAAAGCAATATAAAAAAATAGAAGAATGTTAACGAAAGCGAAGAAAAAGGGGGAATCAACGAGAGAAAGAGAACGAAAGAGAAATTAATGAGTTATACTAGATGATGAAGAAGAAGAAGAAGAAGAAGAAGAAGAAGAAGAAGAAGAAGAAGAAGAAGAAGAAGAAGAAGAAGAAGAAGAAGAAGAAATTGTGACATGAAAAGGGTTTGAGATTATGCTTTCAAAAATCTGAACTGAACGAGTTGCTAAAGAGAAGAAAGAGAGTGAGACAAGAAGAAAGAGAAAGAATTATTGAAGGTAAGAAAAATGGAAGAAAAGGAAAACAAAGAAGAGGAGACAATTTCAAATAGAAAGTAAGAGATGGTGGCGCTCCTTCGTGACTACAGTCGAAAGTTTGAGAATACAAATAAGAAAAGGCACTGTTAGGTTCACTGTGTATAAATATGCTTGTGGTGTGGAGGGATATTCGTAATCTTCGAAAGTAAAATATATTGACTGATTGATTGATTGATTAATTGATATATCGTTAAAACGGGCTGGTATAGAAATAGCTGTGTCAGTATATGCGGAGAGAATGTATAAATATTAGTATGTAAACCAGCAAACCAGCACACAGTAACCATAAACCATATTAGTTTATGTGACGTCTCTACCAGAAATATCAACCTATCTCCCCCAAATTAACAACTTACAGAAGTGCACATTCGGTACGTGAAAGCACGTCACCATATGATTTGTACGATGGACTTCCAACTATTAAAGTATGAAGTCAATACTCGGAGTATGCGGCGTGTTTTCTTGAGCAAGATATTTCATTTCACTTTGCCCAGGTACACTCAGTTAAAAGCGAGTGGCACTAGCATCTGGGGGCAAGTAATTCTGCCACAGACCGGCTTCCCGTTGATGTGGCTGGATCCTACAGCCTCAGGCTACAATGAGGCTATAACTCCACCATAGAAATCCGGACAAGCTATGATCTCATGGACCTGTGAAATCGCCTGCGAGAAGACTAATATGCATATATATATATATATATTAAAACAAAAATTCAGATTCTGGTCATAAAGTTACCAACAGTTTCGTATCCACGAAAGCCAAAGCCACGACAGACTCTATACAAGACAAATTTTTTTTCTACCAAGCGGAAGCGAGGAAACGCGCAGATATCGAGATTTAAGGCCACAATACAAGGGAGGAGGCAGGTTTCTCTTGCAAGGTATACAATAACTGTCGAGTCGGAGGCTGAAGCGATGCTGAAAAAGTCATCTATAAAGCTACGGTGGCACTGAGACCTGCCATCAGCAATACCAGCAATGTACCATTCGGTAACTCTATGACTAGATTTAAAATTTTTGTTTTGATAATGACTTCTCTCTTCTTTAGAGTGTGCTTCTTTTCTGATATATGTTTTATTGACTATATATATATACACACGTGTGTGTATATATAAAATCAAGATTGTCTGTTTTAGTTGTAACTATATACACCATTACAATACCGATATAAACCTGGTATATATTTTAGGTGTTTTTTCTGCTCTCTTAATGAATATTTCTGTGACCTGAACATTCTTTGCAATATCTATTCAGATAGGTGAGCACGTGTTTGTTCTTGATATTTCAACGGTTTTCATATAACACTAAAATCTACCTCAACGATTTATAGGAACAGTAAATTCCCATGTTTGGCCTTTTACTATGCCGCCGATAAGCCCCAAGGTGCCTACATATTTTTATGAACGTCTGATTTCTCGAAACGATTCTGTTCGAAAACGATACAGAATATGTATTAATGCTATTTTGGAATGGTGATAACAAAGCAAATAAAGCTAGAAATAATAGCCTATGAATATTGGGTTACAGACCCCATGGATCGAAAAAGTCGAAGGCTGCCCGATGAACAGGAACTCATATCACCTGTAAACATAGCAGGAGTTCTACCGTTGGACCAAAGGAATCTTTTCAACTTCTCGATCCATTTCAGACTTCTCTTATTCAAAGGGATTTTTCTACCAACACGGTATTATTTATAGTGTTAAATACTCCGAGATCCAGAATATACTATGTGTTTATTTCATTATGTTGCTCGATTTGAAATACTCTATGATTTAGCTAGCTATATCAGTTATCTTTTATTTGTTTCAGGCAGTGCAGTCATGCTGGGTCACCGCTCTGAAGAATTTTTAGTGAAATGTATCGACCCCTGTACTTATGTTTTTTTTTTTTTTAACCTGATACTTATTCTATGGATTTCTTTTGCCAAACCACTTGATTATGTGGACGTAAGCACGCGAAAACCGTTGCCAAGCGGTGGTGAAGAACAGACACAGACACAAAACACACCCACATAGATATATACATATATATTGTTGTAGTGAAAATAGTACTGCCCTTCCCACTATAAAGTCAGACAGTCAGTAGTAGTAGAGTCATTGTACGAGTTCTCAGCAGGAATCAATGTCAGTTATGTGATATATACGAGTTCGAGTTACTGTCGAGGTAGGCGTTTCAAAGTCGTTGTCTTGCGGAGCTGTCAGCGATAGCACGGTAGACGCGTCAGAGGTAATAAGACGCGGAATACCGCCACAACATAATAGTGGCGACAAGAATATTACAAAAACATACGAGTGGACGAGGATCTCACATTATAGCGTATACTAGCTAACTCGTGCCGACAAAAATGACGGCTAATTGCAGTATTTTATAAATAAATATGGATGGTAAATCCAATTAATACACTTGTCAATGTTATCTAGTGGTTGTCTTCTGAGATGTGACGTCGATCATAGTTGGTTACTGTAAGAACGCTGGTTCGCATGCAATCATTCACACACTTCCCTTGTACACGCACACACATACCCTCACACAGTGTTGAAATGCTCCCACTACCAGTTTACTATCACCCCTTCCTTTCTCATTCATATGTTGTGACGGAGAAAAACACAAGAGTATTATTATGGTAGTAGATATATACATGAATATATATATATATATATATATATATATATATATATATATACATTCACTTTCCATCTACGAAATCTATTCACAAGGCCTTTGGTTGGCCTGAGGCTATAGTAGAAGACACTTGAGCAAGGTGACACACATTTAGACTGAACTCGGATGATTGTGATTGGGAAGCAAGCGACTTACCACACAACGACGTCTGCGCCTAAGTTTTTTTTATTTTTTACTTTTACTGAGCTCTCAGCTAATCGCTTTACACAAAAGAAACTTTTACACGATCACAGCAAGATGTTCATTATTCCAATAATCTCTTTCTCTCACTCTGTCACACACACAATCATGTATGTATGTATGTATGTATGTATGTGCGTATGTATGTGTGTGTATATGCACATAGTATATAAGTATGTGTGTTAAACTGTATGTATGTGCACACATGCACACAAATAAAAGGAATATAGATCATAAGCAACGTTGATTTAATAGGTCGATATAATATCGGTATGCACTACATAGAAACATATATATATATATAGGTCAATGAAGAGGCGGCTTGCTTAAATTCAGTGCACACATTTCACGTGCGATTGAATATCGAATTCAATGCTTTTCACTGTTATCACTTCGATTACTTCTGAAGGTAAACATGTTTAGTCGGATACTGTCAGTTTTCAAATCACCTTACATGAACACAATCACGCACACGTGGTCACACCCTCCCACGCGAGCACACACACACACACGAATATATATGTGTTCCTTTCGAAGTAAAGATAAATTCACTGAATGCAATTTAACAATGTCTATTGATAATTTCTACTGCAAACTATACAGCAATGTTAAACTCTCTATTCCCGATTGTAACAGAGAAGTAAACTGCAAAGGACTGAGTTCTATATTCTCTATTCCTGATTGGAATCGGCTCAGTCCACATAGGCAGACAATTGCACATGAGAAAAAAATATGACAACCAACCATATCCGTCCACCGACATCACTGTCTTTCGACCGTCCATAGCTGACCGTTTTTTTTTTTGGAGGGTGTCTTCTTTTTTCCTTTTTCTCTCGTTTATCTTTTCATCAGGAGGAAAGACAATATATGCGGGAAGCTATTATGAAACCGGAGACGAAGTCCTCTGAAACAGGAAGATTTTAACAAACAAGAAGATGACATCAAATCTTAGAGCTAGTCTTAATGCTTACAAAAGCTGTACTCCGTTTCCCAAGGTGCAAAGTGGTAATGTTAAAACCAGTTATGGATTAAATCTACCACTCAAACAAGCCTTCGATTTGATCTAAGATCACAAAGAACAGGAACAAGGCAAAGTACATGGTCAGAAACTCTTTCAGTTCCCCCTATTTACTGCATTGCTTAGTCCTTTTTTACTGAGCCCCAAAAGGATGAAGGGTGAAATTTTCCTCGACGAGATTTGACCCCAAAGCGCAGAAACTCGGAAATAATAGCGCGAAACAGTCTATCGGATGTTCTTACAACACTGCCAAGCACTGCACAGGGGCGATCATACTGTCTTTTGTTTTTCAGACTACACTATTCAATGAAATTGTTTAGCTCACAGTAGGTTGTGATTTAAGGGAAATGTGAGTGTTATATTTATTTATCTAATAGGTCGATCTAGCGCGTTCTTCTCTATGGCTAGAACACAGAAGTTTTCCAAAGAATTGAATCAGCAGTTGCTAAAGTATATCTTATAGAATTGTTTGTTTCGCGTTTCATCATTACCTTTGTGCTTTGAAGATTTAACACAAACATCACAAGTACCAGTTCTCTATTTTGCATACATGTAACAGTGTAGGTTACTTGAAAATTCAGAACTTATTGATAATTTGAAACGTTTCAACGTCTTTCACAGATCTATAGATTTTTGCGTGTTTGTCAAGTCGTCAACGAGATTAACTTTCGTCACCTGATGAAAATTGACAAAAGAAAGAAAATCGAGGTTGTAGATAGTAATTCAACAGTTTCAACAGAATATATTATCTCCACTACATGTGTTTAGTATTCCTGTATCGTTTCAAACGTCTTCATGACCACTCTATCACAGACATACTGTCTCTTCCCCCCTCTCTCTCTCTTACTCACACATACAAATATATGGTTAGGTCAACGACAGCTAAGCTTGTACTACTACCAGCTTATCCTTGTGAAGAATTACTTGTAAGGAACTCAACAAAACAAAACCAAGGCCCGTCAAAAACGTAGATGGACCCACCATACGTTAAAAAAAACATCTAACAAAATACAAGCAACACAGAAATAATAACAAGAGGTGGGAGCAGTGGAGAATAATAGACGACTGAAAGAGAAGCGTAGACTTGCGCTTTTTAGACGTGGCGGAAGCAGAATATCTACACACATAATCTGAATAAAAACCGGGTAGGGTTTTTATTATGATCTACAACGATTTATAACACAGAATGATTTTAATATTTCTTCTTGGTAGGGCATATTTCTGTGAAAGCTTTTTCTTTTTATTAATGATGTCTTACAGCTTATTCACGTTACAAGTGTTGCTTGTTATCACACGTCGTTTCGCGGTTAATTAACAAGCAATGCTCATACTTATTATCGGATTTTGAAAACTTGCCACTACACGTTCGGGTCGATGGTGTTGTGGAAAACGCTCATTGCACACGTCAGCTTTGATCGTTCGCCAGCATTCTCCGACCGCAGGGCCTTCGAGGTCTCTGTGCATTGCTGTGTTTTAGGCTTTCTATAGTTGTTAGTGAGAGGTTTCAGGACAACGTGTCTTAAAAACAGTTTGCAGAGCATTTCCAGCGTCCAGTACTTCTGTCACACCAACTAGCTTGTTGCTCACAGTTGCACGTCCATGTCTTGGTATTTAGTCGATATAGACATTTGTCATGCTATTGAAGTGCTCTACAGCCAAACTCGGTTAGTGACAAGTGTTGTGTAGATTTTCGTTTTATATACACACACATTTATCATTATTATTATTATTATTATTATTATTATTATTATTATTATTATTATCATTATTATTTTATTACTATTATTATTAAGGCAGCGAGCTGGCCATGTCAGGCAAAATGCTTAGTGGAATTTCGTCCGTCTTTTTTTTTTTTGCCTTTCATCCTTTGACTTTCATCCTTTCAGGGTTGGTAAGATAAATACCACTTGAACATTGAAGTTGATGTAGTCGACATACCACCGCCACCTAAAATTTCAGATGGTGTGCCTTTAGTAAAAAGGATTATTATCATTATTATTATTATTATCATTATTATTATTATTATTATTATTATCATTATTATTATTATTATTGAGTGAGAGAGCAGTGCATGCCATCAAAGTGACACTGGGGTAAAATATACTAAGCCCAGTGTACCCATCATGACTACCCGTCTGATAAGAGTACACCAGGCACATACATCATAAAGATATGTGTGCGACGTGATGATTTCATATCAAGATGAACAGCGCATTAACTTGCAGGTGGAAGGCCAGTTAGAATTTTCTTCAGGTCGACTAGCCCATCCCGCTCAAATGGTCCTTGAATAACGGTTGTTAAGGATGTTGAACGAAACACTCATGTTTCCAGAGGTGAATTATTCAAACACCAAAGAATTCCTCTCAACACCTGGCTATGATGCTCCCCAAATACTTCTGCTCGTGATCAGAGATGCACATATCGTCAGCCGTCAAAAGACATTCTCAACCGGTTAAAGTCAAACAACTGACAATCAAATCTGTGCTATTGAGCAGAATATTTGCTGTAAACCATCTTTTATACCAAGACAAAACAATGTAAATGATAATACTTCCAATTAGTTAATGATCAGAAGCATTGAGAGCCAGCGCCTGGTACTGCATCAGGTCATCTCCAAGTACTGCATCAGGATATCGCCTGGTACTACATCAGAGCATAAACCTGGAACTGCATCGTGGCATTGCCTGATACTGTATCTGCCGACACAGCGTTAAAATAACATACTAAATATTTAGCTGTACCGAACGAATTCGAAGAGATAACCAAAATGTGTGCATTATAAAAAAAAGTTCGAATGTTAAGCTCACAAATCCTTAATTATGCACAGAAATCGAAGACATAATCGAGCTCATTAGCAGAACAATGAAACAATTCGATGGAGATTTATAAATATATATATATAAATAGCAAAACTTTTACACAGAATTTCCACAAGACACTCTATTTAACATTGTAAAAGCTGAACCTTCTTCAGACATACATCCGAAACATTGAAATTATTCATACAATATTTTTCAACAACCGGAAACGAGCAAGTTAGATTTACAATTCAAGAAGCTTCATATATGGATATGAATATGACAATGAACTTACAAGCGACAGGTAGACAGGTATACCAAGACAAAAATCATTGAACATCTAGAGAGCATCTTAGAGTTATATAATATACGTGCAGTGAGTCTATGGAAACATGTGTAGTACACAACTGCCTATTCCATTTCTTTCACTCACAAACTTATATAATTAACAAGATTTCTTGCTATGTATTGGAGTTGTATGGTAGTGATCATCTTACCTGAATTAATGTCTAATTCGATATGAGGCAAAGTGTATTGGATAACATTGATTAATAAATTTAATTCATCGATTATCATTTACTTTGTGTTATCTGTAGAAGCCTTGTCTAGGCTTGAGATTAAACAACTGTCTGTAACACAACCATATTGGATCTCACTACTTTATTGTATTTATATATATATATGTGTGTGTACATATATGCACAAATACTCTCTCTCTCTCTCTCTCTCTCTCTATCTCTCACAGAGAAAGAGAGAGAAGGGAGAGGGCTATTATTACGCTCTTATATTTCATTTGTAAGTAGTTATAAACAGACAGAAATATGAACATATGCATAGATTTATATTCAACTACATATCCACATACTCACTCACTCATTATGTCTGTCTGTCTGTCTATCTCTCACTTTCTCCCTTTCTAACAAGCAAACACGCAACGCATATACAACATGAACGAACAACAAACAGGTTCAGACGCGCACGCTTTCCACTCAACGTTAGCAACATACACATCTGATCAGAGATCTGGTTTTAATAGCCTCTTCTTAATGCCTGCGTCAGCTAATATATGTAGATATATTGATATATTTAGAAAGGTTTTTTTTTTACAAGTACTTATATTAACTAATCAATACCTGTAGCTGGTTTGAATTTTCCGAGATACATTGACATAAATATATAGATAGCAAGATAAATACTTAGACGGGCAGAAAGGACAGATAGACAAATATGGTGATTGATAGCTATAAAATTAACTGTCAAGCACACACGCACACACAAAGACACAAAGAGGGAAGTCGGGATAGAAAGATAGATGGAAGACAAGTAAACATGCATATATATATATATATATATATATATATATATATATAATAATAATAATAATAATACGCACAGATACATACATATATATATATATATATACGTACAAAGCGGGCAAAAGGAGTACATAGAGAGACAAAGAGAGAGAATGACAGACAGATGGACTGGCCTTTATATATATATATATATATATATATATATATATATATATATATATATATATATATGCATATATATATGCATATATATATATATATATATATATGCATATATATATGCATATATATATATATATATACTAGCAGAAATACCCGGCTTTGCCCGGGTTAAAGAGAATAATGAAATCTAAAAACGCCGTCTAGACTACGCAACCCTCAACTGTTAGTAGCTATGATACCATATTTCTACATTAATAACTCTCCAATCCAAGCCAGCATGGAACATAGACATTAAGTGGAATGCCAGTCTCTCATCTAGGAGGGCCTTGAAATCAATGTTACCAACTGGGGACTATGTGTGTCGTAGTGATAATAAAAAGACCCAAAGGAGGTTTGCAACGAAATAATTTTACTCAACACTTTGCAAGTGAATCAGTGGAGGCAAAGATGCGTCTCATTTACTTGACAATTTATGCACCACATTGCAGAAATCACAATGAAAGTATATCTGAAAGGGTAGTCTTACACTGCTGTACCGTTGAATTACAAATAATGCTCATCTGTTATGTTAGGGTTAAAATTTCATCAACATCAAAAATATATGAATTTTCATGGGAGTTATGGCCGTTATACATAGAATATAATTTCCAAATTTCATAAAGATCCGTCAGTACTTTTGACGTAGTTTTGGATAAGAAAACAAATGACTAATGTGTGTGTTTGTGTACATGTGTTTGTGTGTGATGGGTGTATATATGTATAGATATCTGTATGCATGTATATATATGTATATATGTGTACATATTACATGTACATTTATATATATATATATATATATACATCTACACATGTGTATACATATACATGTATGCATATAGATCTATATCTATATATATATATATCTATGCATATACGTGTACATATACATCTCTTTCTCTCTCTTTCTCTCTCTCTGAAAGTATCTGTCATTACAGTATCGAAATGTGATTGTTTCAGTTAGTGGAATAACGTGTACATATACATCTATATGTATACATATACATCTCTCTTTCTCTCTTTCTCTCTCTCTCTGAAAGTATCTGTCATTACAGTATCGAAATGTGATTGTTTCAGTTAGAATAGTTTCATTTTTAAAGTGAAAGTATTTGACATGAGTGTTTTTGTTTCACTTTTGACACGTAATACTTAAATAGTGGAGGAGATATTATGTTGCTGTGGGCTCGAACTCTGCAAGAAGTTAAAATGTTTTTTGACTAAAACACAACTGGAACCGTAAGTAAGGCATGTGTAAAATTTGAATGAAATTGGTTGTGTAGTTCTCGAGTTTTAGGGATTCACACAGACAGACAGACAGAAAGACAGACACACATTCTCATTTTTATATATATAGATATGCATATATATATATATATATATATATGCATATATATATATATATATATATATGCATATATAAATATATATATATATATATATATATATATGCATATATAAATATATATATATATATATATATGCATATATATATATATATATATATATATATATATATATGCATATATAAATATATATATATATATATATATATGCATATATATATATATATATATATATAATATATATATATGCATATATATATATATATATATATATATATATGCATATATATCATATATATATATATATATATATATATATGCATATATATATATATATATATATATATGCATATATATATATATATATATATATGCATATATATATATATATATATATATATGCATATATATATATATATATATATGCATATATATATATATATATATATGCATATATATATATATATATATATATATGCATATATATGCATATATATATATAATATATATATATATGCATATATATATATATATATATATATATATATGCATATATATATATATATATATATTATAATATATATATATATATATATATATGCATATATATATATATAATATATATATATATATATAT
>NC_142930.1:149012540-149042540 GCF_046866305.1 Octopus bimaculoides
CCACGCATCCATTTCCAAGTAAGTTTATCTTAATCTCTTTGATGCGACTCTACTCTATACTGCTCTCTCCCTTATCGTTTTCTCTCTCATCCTTTCTCTAATACCCTTTTCTCTCCTCTTCACTGTTTTCTGTCTGTCTTCCTCCCCCCCTTTTTCTCCTTTACTCTCTCTCGTTGCTCACCCCTGGCCATCGTCCATCTTTCTTTTCCTCACGTGATTATCTTTTTTTCTTTCAGCGCTGTCCTAGAGGTTGGACGTATCCTATCTCTCTCTCTCTCTCTATATATATATATATATATATATATATATATATATATATATATATATATATATATATATATATATATATATATATATATATATATATATATATATATATATATATATATATATATATCTTCTCTTGTCAAAGAAAATATTTCTCCGGCGTTCGCTATTTAACCTTCGTCTGGTCTAACAAACCTCCATGTTTATTTTCCTTCAGTTTCCTTGTATGTCTCCTCTGTCCTGTTTTTGTTACCAACTGAGATCCTCCATAAATCCCAAGTTTTATTTTGGGAGCAACTGCCTTCGAAGACTCATAGTGTCGTTCAATGCTCGAAATGAGGAGTAGATAGGCAGCCGACAACTGATGAAGAGTCGTTCTTTATGTTACTTGTCCTGTTTTCCATTTGTTTCTCTCGTTGTTTGCGTATTCAACTCATTTGTTTTCGTATTTCATGTTATTTACTGTTTGTGACGCCCTGTACCCATACATACATACATATATATATATTCTTTTATCTTTTGCTTGCATCAGTCATTTGACTGCGACTCTGCTGGAGCACCGCCTTATAGGCTTTCGAAGAAGTCGACACCTGGACTTATGCTTTATGAGCCTAGTGCTTACTCTATCGTTCTCTTTTTTTACCGAACCGCTAGGTTACAGGGACATAAACACGCTAGCATCAGTTATCAAGCGATGGCGCGGTCAAATACAGACACATACGCATATATATGCATATACGACGGGCTTCTTTCAGTTTCCGTCAACCAAATCCATTCACAAGGCTTTGGTCGGCCCGAGGGTATAATGGAAGACAGTTGCCAAAGGTGCCACGGAGTGAAACTGAACCCAGAACCATGTGGCTGGGAAGTAAGCTTCTTACTCACAACCACTACATATATATATATATATATATATATATATATATATATATATATATATATATACATATATATATATATATATATATACATATATATATATACATATATATATGCTTGTCTGTTACTTCAGAGAACACCAAAGAAGCAGCACATATGCTAGGACATAACCTCCTAAGCAGACCGAGTGCAGATAGGAAGAGCGTATGGGAACAGGTATTAAGGAAGGATAGGAAAATATTAGACTTATAAGCCCTAAAATTCACTCTACATAGCGTAGTGGTTAAGAGCACGGGCTACTAACTCCAAGAATCTGAGTTCGATTCCAGGCAGTGACCTGAATAATAATAATAATAATAATAATAATAATAATAATAATAATAGTAGTAGTAGTAGTAGTAGTAGTAGTAGTAGTAGTAGTAGTAGTAACAACAAAAAAATCGAAATTTCCCCAGGACACCTGAAGAAAGCTGGAAAGTATACCAGCCGAAAAGTTGTGTTAACAACAAACAAGGTGAGAACAAATATCCGTCAAATGTAAATAAGGTAAATAATGTAGAGGAATAGATGTCAGGTAGACAGACAGGTAGATAGATAGATAGATAGATAGACGGAAAAAGAAGTAACAGGCAGGCATATATTTATATATATATATATATATATATATATATATATATATACATACACATGTATTTGTGTGTCTGTCTGTGCGCCGCCCCCCCTCCCCCACTATTTGTAGGTTCTTTACATGCCGTAACTTAGCGGTTCGGCAAAAGAGACCGATAGAATAAGTACTAGTCTTACGAAGAATAAATCGATTTGTTCGACTAAAAGCGGTGATCCAGCATAGCTGCAGTTAAATGATTGAAAGAAGTAAAAGAATAAAGAATACCCGAAGAGAGGAAAGACACACAGACAGATAAGTAGATAAGTGAAATAAACAAATAAAAACACCGACATAGCAAGGAGACAGTAGCAGTGACAGGGATGGTACGGGCGTATGTGTGAGCGGGGGGGGGGGACATAGAGTTGGTGTAGATAAGTGTATGAGAGTACGTACTAATTACAAAAAATCCATTTGTAAATTGCTGTTTAATGCTGGTATCATGCTGATTGAGAGACGTCTGCTTTCAATCTACTTGCATACATGAATGCATTTTACTTTGCCACATAAACCTTGCCACATGTATGTGAATATACATGTGGCAAAGGTTTAAATATGTACTTATATATGTGTGTGTGTACGTCTGTGTGTGTGTTAGTTCCTTTTTACGCATCTACGTGCAAGTGCGTGTGTGTGTACGCGTTTGCCTCTGTGTGTGTGTGTGTGTGTGTGTGTGTGTGTGTGTGTGTGTGTTTTGTACGCCTGCGTGAGTCTGTTGTTGATTAATGACTGGGATAAGCTCTCTGTAAAAAAAAAAAAAGAACACGAGTGCAAGATTTTATTTAGATCATCCCTGCGTCGTATAATTCTGGAGCCTGAATCTACTTCTACAGCCAAACTGTCACACACAGACAGACAGATTGACACTGAGGCAGACAGACACACAGAGAGATAGACAGGTTGGGAGGTAGATAGATACACGCACAAATATACATATACATAAATACATATCAATATCTTTTGGGAAACCGTGCGTTTTCCAGTTTCGCCATTTTGAAACTCAAAAGGAACTTCATCATGAGCAGTAACAGGAAAATAGCGAAAGAAACCAACAGAACAACACTCTTCCCGCAAACCGCAATTGTCCACATTGTAGTATAGATATGAGCATGACTTATTGAACCAGCACGTGATGTAGTTTCTCAGCTACATCACGTGCTGGTTTAGTAAGTCATATTGCTTTTCGTGGCCTAGAAGCTCACACGAGGAGTCACAAGGTGAAAGAATGAATTGTAAACACTGGTGAATAGTAGTAATAGTAATGTGTGCTGTTGATTGTCTATTTGGTTAAGTTTTTCTTCTTTCGCTCTGTCTTCTCGCTGAACACTCACACGTCCAGAGTTTAAATATATATATATATATTAAGAGAAAACAAGAGAGACAGAGACAAGCAGACACAAGGAAAATGGCCCTTGTATTTGAATACTATTTATTTATTTATTTATGTGTTTCAGCCTATACACATTCTTTTAAAAAAATTTTCTCTTTTAATTTTTCCAAAATTTAATTGTTTTCCATATTTACAGTTGAAAATGTCTCAATGACGGAAACCGGTACTAAAATGTTTTTCATAAAATTATTTTATCATTTTCTACCTTGACTTCTTCCATATATATGTACACACACACACACACACACACACACACACACACACAGACACACACACACATATATATATAGACGTAAATGTCGAACCCGTAACACATACGCACGTGCATACACACACACACACACACACACACACACACACGCACACACACGCACACACACACACACACACATCTTTAAACTCTGGATGTGAAATTTAACAGTTTCTTCTTTTTATTTTCTTGTGTTTCCTGTCAATTTCGCCAAACATCATTGTTCGATACTGGATTTTCCAATTCTTACGGCAAATTCATTATACCACTTTTAACGATTTTCATTTTATATATATATATATATATATATATATATATATATATATATATATATCGTCTTGGCTCAACAGCCCTCACCGTTTGTTTTTACTGTCTTGTTCTCACTGTCCTGTTCTTGTTAACACTTTCACCCTCTTCAAAAAAATCCCAAATTTTAATTAATTTGCTTTGCGGGAAGGACTGTTTCAACGAAGTCGCATATTGTCCTTGCCTTCGAAACGCAGAGTAGATGAAACACGGACAACTGACGAAGGGGTATACTCTTTATGTTGCATGTCTCGTTTCTCTAAGCGAGCAACTCGAAGCGTACAGCCAGTTAAGTAAATAAGGAAAGTTTCGTCAGAAGTCTCTGCGAACGAGTACGTTAAATCACAAACTGGGCTCGTTAGTCACCGGCACAGCCACAAGTGTAAAGCGTAATTTTGGATAAGTGCACAGCGTTGTTAGTGGTCAATGATGGTCTTCCTTGACCACGAGGGAACAACCAGTATTGTACATGTATGTATGCGCATGCGTGTGTATGGTGGCTGCAACACGATATTTCGTTGGTTCGTTTTAAACATGAGAAGCAGGTATATGACTTTTCAATCCAACTAGAGACTCTAAATTCTTGTGTACAGTTGTGACAGCGATAGGTGCCTCTTTAAACAGTTTTCCAGAGATATTAACACCCACGTTGACATATGCCTCCCATCCATCATGGAACTTTCATGTGTATACTCGTGTACACACATATTTCGTACGTGTCAGCATATAGAGCAGGAGGCAAATAAACACAGCTAATGCGTATTTAGTGAAAATATATAAGTAGGTACATATCAAAATGTATGTGTGAGGGAAGCTCCACATATTTGTGTGAATTTGTGTCTAAGTGTAATTATGTGGAGGTGAGCCAGTACGTGAACGGGGGTCTGCGTGTTGTCTCAAAACTGACAATTTTATGTTTCATTTTGATATTTCTCGATGACCTTAAGACAAATCAATGGAAAATTCATCACTAACGTCCTCATTAATTTTAATTTCAATATTCCTCAACAGCGAATGTCGTGTACTTATCAACACGATGTATTTTCTTAAACTTCATAAGGCGATATGTGGGTTCAACTAGATAACGAACCGTGACTTGTCTGGCTGTGTTTCATGAGCTGTCTCATACGTTTTGACTTCTTGAAAAAATATAAAGAAAAATAAAGATTTTGTTATTTCAGCTTGGCCTCATGTCAACTTTGATTTTAGCTGACCGATGATCAAAAGGATTCCAGCCGTTACTCCCCCATCTATTTCGTGGTGTTTAGGACTAAATTATCTAACGCAAAGTCTTTCATATATACACAGTAGTCTTTTCACACGAAGAGCTGCTGTGAAGATTACAAAAATGAGAATATACATTTAGCAGGTCTAATAAATTTCAATTATCTTTTTCACTAATAGACGCAGGCGTGGCTGTGTGGTTAAGAAACTTGCTTCCCACCCGTGTTGTTTTGGGTCCAGTGCCACTCTACAATACCTTGGGCATGTATTTTTACTATAAACAGACCAAAGCCTTGTAAGCAGATTTGGTAGACGGAAACTGAAAGAACTCGTGTGTGTGTGTGTGTGTGTGTGTGTGTGTGTGTGTGTGTGAATTTGTGTATGTGTGTCTCTCTGCCTGTGTATATGTGTCTCTGCGTCTGTATGTCTGTATGTGTGTGTGTGTACATTTGTGTATGTGTGTTTCTCTGCGCGAGTGTGTGTCTTTATGTCTGTATTGTGTTGTGTTTTTCCACCATTATCGCTTGACAACCAGTGTTGGTTTACTAACTCTTCCATGACATAGCTGTTCGATAACAGACGAATAGAATACGAAGTATATTTGAAAAAAATAATTGTTGGAGTCGATTTGTTCGATTAAACTTCTCAAGGCGGTACCCAGCGTGGCCGTTGTCCAATAACTGAAGTACGTAAGCTATAAAGAAGATTTTTTAAAGTAGTATTTTTTGTCGGGTAGGTGCTAATATTTGCCATTTGATAATCTATTTACAACTGTGCCGCAAAAATTAGAGATTGAGCTGCTATTTTTAGCAGGTACTGTGTGATTTGCTGGAAATTTCGTTGCTATTGATAGAATCACTTCAAGAGATTCTACAATATATTCTTTACCTAATATTTTTACAGGTGAAATTGCATCATAAAAAGCTTGCTTCCCAACTATGTGACCTATTTCAGTCTCACTATGGTTCAGCTCCTTGGGCTAGTGATTTCTCCTATATCCTCGGGCCGGTTAAAGCTTTGTGAGTGGATGTGGCCGACGGAAACTGAAAGAAACCCGTCGTGTATGAATAAATCTCTATATGTGTGTTCGTGCTTGTGTTTGTCCTCTCCCACAGCTTGACAATTGCCAAGGGTTTGTTTCGCTCCCCAGCCAGGCAAAATGAGACAGTATAAGTAATGGGGACAATTTGTTTGACTAAATCCTTCAAAGTGGTGCCCCAGCATGGCCGCGCTCCTAAACCTGAAGCTTGTGAAAGGTAAGATTACTGTTGCTAGTTTTTTTTTTTCTGATTAGCACTTACAAAACCAAGCGTTTGCGAATTTGTACGATAATCATGTGATTCGGGGAATTTTTATTTATGCAAAACCGTTGATTTCAAGGTAAGCCAATTTCTGCAGATGTTTTAGTTAGACTACTTCTCACATTTCTTTGTTTGGTTATATGTTTGTCCATTTATTATTGTTGATACACACATCTATATATTTCTATTTTGCTTGCCATACTGATAATACTATGTTGTATATTTATAATTTGATCTCTGATAATAAATACATGAATATAAAGCGCGCGTATGTAGGTGTGTATTTGTGAGCGAGCGAGCGTGTGTCTACAGAGAGAAACTGAAAGAAAATGGAAAAAAACTGTTGTAACCTCTCTCGAATACGTGAAACAACTATAGCATAATCCTTAAATACATTATTATCGTTATCTATTTTAAATCTACATCAACAGGAGGTATTACAGACATACAACTGTTCTAATCGCGAGTTTTTAAATTAGGGAAGGTGCTTAAAGACACTGAAGGCATAAGATAATTAAGACACAATTTAGAATAGGAAATTGATCACCTCCTTATCTCTGATTTTCAGTGGGTTGATACGGTGATTATTAAAGCAAATATTTAAGCCTCGCAGTCAAGATCCCGATGAAAATGTTCAAACTTAGTCTTTACGAATGCTGTTGCAGTGTTTCATTTTTTTTTCTTTAAATCAAACTACATTATGATAATAATTGCGAACATAGGTCATTTGTCAAGATGATTAATGCGTGCTTTGCACAGAAGCGCTTGCCTTGCACATGGAGTCAGTACCCCATACAAGCTTGAAGCTTCATGAATGTAATTTCAAGGCGTGGTGAGTTGGTAGAAACATTAAAACGTGGAAGGCGGTGAGCCGGCAGAAACGTTAGCACGCCGGGCGAAATGCTTAGCGGCATTTCGTCTGCCGTTACGTCCTGAGTTCAAATTCCGCCGAGGTCGACTTTGTCTTTCATCCTTTCGGGGTCGATAAATTAAGTATCAGTTACGCACTGGGGTCGATGCAATCGACTTAATCCCTTTGTCTCTCCTTGTTTGTCCCCTCTATGTTTAGCCCTTGTGGGAAATAAAGAAATAAGAAGCATTAACACGTAGAACAAAATATCTTGCGGCATTCATTCACAGTTTTTACATTCTGAACTCAAATCCTGCCCGAGTTCGCAAGCTGATAAACTACTAAAGGCGATGTAGATGACTAACACTTTCCCTTCAAATCTGCTGAATTAGTGCCGAAATTTGAGCTAATTATGATTAATCAATGATTCTTGGACTGTAATACAGTATTAAGTACGACTTCATACTCTTTCCAAGAAGAATGTTAAACAATATTGAGGTTCCTTGTTCAATACACAGCACCTTATGTAAGGATCTTCTACTATAAGCTTGGGGTTGTTTCAAACTTTACGATTGAAATTGAGTAAGCGTTTGGTTCGGAAAGCTTTCGGGTTTAGCCTACCAGTTATTCAAACAGTCTTTTGATCCCCACCATCAGTCAATCTGCCTACGTTAAAGGTACAGCAGTTTGTGGTATACTCAACATTACAGTTCAGCTGAATTACTGGAACATTTATTAATGAGACCGCTGAAGATTTATTTTATACACAAACGCAATATTTTCACTCCACGAAAAAATATTTATGTATTCAATCAAGGAATGACAGCGAGAGACTAAATAGCCCTTATATTCTCTTATATATACACTTCAACATTGTAAACAAAATATTTTTTTCAAAATACCCTAATTAAAAACATGGAAAACAGACCATGTTTTAAATTTATTCAATTGATATATTATTCTATTCGCATTTACACAAATTCGGAATACATATATATATATATATATATATATATATATATATATATATAATGTTTGAACACCGGCAACATGAGAGTTTATATACTCCACTACGCCATTTCAGCCACCGGACAATACACAAAGTATATCCATTATATATGTATTTAATAATATTTATTACACTAGAGCTACGTTTACTTCATATGTAAATATATGGTCGAAACATATCTAAGTTTATAAATATATATATATATATATATATATATATATATATATATATATATATGTCTCGAGTCTTAAGGACTCATAATCTTATGAGTCTTAGGACTCATAAGATTAACTGGTGTTCATGGCGCATAAATAACCGAGATCAGTTCATTTTCCCAGAACGGAGTGCAAGTCCGTTAAAGAGTTAATCATTTACAGCTGGTAGGAAATGACGTGTTTTGCTCAAGGACACAATGCATCACCTAGTCCGAGAATCGAAACTATGATCTTGCGAACGTGAATAGAAAATCCTCACCACTAGATCAGCGCATTAACATCCTTGTATACTATAGTATATGTTTAAGACTTCATTTCATAGATACTAATAAAATAAGTATGGCTGTCACTAATCTTGATACAACAAAAAATTTACTGCTGTTTAGCCATAGGCCATACATGATCTACCATACCAATGTTCAAGAACGCTTCCACCGCGACCATCATGTCTTTTGGGGATATCCACGATTATATGTTCTACGTATTATAGAAGGAAGTTGTGTGGGATTGAAGGAAGATTGGCTTCTATTTGTAACAGATATTGCGACCATGTAATAACCTTCTCATCGTTTGCAGATGTAACGTTGTTTCACGTCAAGTGAGAATTAAAGCACTGCAAATTGTGAGAAAGCCATTGACGTTTTCCGTGCGTATCTGCCAACTCTGACAGGTTCACACTTTGGCCGATGATGCACGTTTTAATGCCGATTGACAGCTCGGATCTTTAGAGTACTTACTTCAACTGGAAGGTCAAAAGCTTCACTTAAAATCCTCGAAACATCAAGAATCCGCTACTAGTTGTAAATCTAATGATAACAAAGTCAATACTTATAGCGGGATTGTGATTAATGTCACCTCGGCATAGTCATTACAAACAACTTTAAATACAAAAACTAACAATAAAAAAGAAAAAAATATTAATAAGAAAGCCACTGGCATAGGGCCATATATTTACTGAGAGGGAGTTAATTCGACATAAGTATACCCAATACTTGATTAGGGTTTATCTTATTGACCCCGGAAGCATAAAATTTAAAGTCAACATCAGTATCAGTAAGAATGATATAAAAAATAAGAAGGGCCGTAACTAAATAGCGGTATGCATTTCGTATTGATTTTATGTTACTAGCATAATAAAAATAATTTCTACTAATGGTAAAAGGCCTGCAATTTGGGAGGGAGGGGACTAGTCGATTACATCGACCTTAGTACACAACCAGTACTTAATTTATCGACCCCGAAAGGATGGACGGCAAGGTCCACGTCGGTGGAATTTGATCACAGAACGTAGCGACGAGCGAAATACCACTAAGCGCTTCGCCTGGCGTGCTAACAATTCTGCCAGCTTGCCTTTAACTATCATCATCATTATTATTATTATTATTATTATTATTATTATTATTATTAACCCTTTGTACTATAGGTACAATGCCTGAAAATTGGGAAAGGGATAGTCGATTACATCGACCCCAGTACTTAAGCGGCACTCATATTATCGACCGCGAAAGAATGAAAGACAAAGTCGGCATCGGCGGAATGATGATAATGATTTTTCGTACTATAGGCACAAAGCCTGAAATATTGTGGGAGGGTGCTAGTCGACCCCACTATTTGGCTGGTACTTATTTCATCGGCTCCGAAAGGATAAAAGGCAAAGTCGACCGCGACGGAATTTGAGTTTATAATAATGATAATAATCTTTTGTAATATAAGCACAAGGCTTGAAATTTGTTGGAAAGGGGTTACCGTAAATCCTCGAGTATAATCCGCATTTTTTTCCCAAAGTTTAAAGGTCAAAATCCCTAGTGCGTACTATATACGAGGTTAAAAAGGAAAAATATTTTCTAAGCAATGTCCGAGTCTCTATTTGCTGTCCGGCAATGTTTATTCAGACGCATTTTGTGATGTCGGGCGCGAAAATACATGAAGCTAAACCTGAAAGCAATGAAGTCATAAAAGAATCATCCATAACTTGCAGTAAGCAACATTTATCAAAATAAAAGTATTCAGAACACAGAATAACATGTAACAAAAACAATTTGCAAGCATATTTACATTCTCATATTACAGTTAAGAACATCACCATTATTGTATTACGCATGCGCGGAAATGTTTGTTCGACTAGGTGCTGCTGGCTTAATTACGCACGAATTGTGCTTAATAGTTTAGCGCTAAATAGTTCATCCTACTGTTTGTATTGGCAGTTTGCATCATTACCGTGGAAAATAATAGATACTTAATTAAATACCGGTATTAAATGTTTTAACTACTGTGGGTCTTCACCAGGGTTTTTTTATAAGCGGGACATAAACCTGTCCATTAATCTCCAATAAAACATTTCATACATTACATGCCCATAAAATGCCTCGTGGATCTTATTCAGTTATGTTTAAACTTGAAGTTATATCATATGCTGAAGAGCATGGTAACAGGGCACAAAAAAGCTACATGTTTGCATTATGTTATATATACAATAATAATAAAGGACGTTACCGTATGTATGTTTACAAACCAAGGACGTTATATAGACGTCCCTGACTCAAGTTAGAGAAGGGGTGCGTATTATACACAAGGTTTAGGTTTTTCAGAGATACAGCCGCCTAAAAATCCCCTGCGTTTTATACTCATGGGTGGACTATACTCGAGGATTTACGGTAGTCGGCTACCGTAATATTTCACTCGAATTCGGTTCTATCTACTCGAAGGGATGAACGGTAAAGCTAAACCTAGGTAGGATTTGAAATCAAAATATACCTAGCCGAAAGAAATTATGCAAGTCATATTTTCTGACGCTCTGACGCTTCTGCCAGCTCACCGCCTTTAATTCAGTAACAATAATGATCATAATATCTAATAATAATAATCTTTCAAACTTAGGCGGCGAGCTGGCAGAAACGTTAGCACGCCGGGCAAAATGCTTAGCAGTATTTTGTCTGTCTTTGTGTTCTGAGTTCAAATTCCGCCGAAATCTACTTTGCCTTTTATCCTTTCGGGGGTTGATAAATTAAGTACCAGTTGTGCACTGGAGTCGATCTAATCGACCGGCCTCATCCCCCGAAATTTCGGGGCTCGTGCCTAGAGTACAAAAGAATAATCTTTCAAACTTAATCCAAAAAAACCTCCTGAAAATTCTATTATACACACTCACATACATCATACATACAAGCATATACCTGTGTGTGTGTGTATAAGAGTAAAGACCCCTACGGACATGAATGACAATGGGATTGAACCTCGAAAGTTCTTCACGCCACCGATGTTATCCAAGAGAAAGGCAAAGGTCGATATAGGTCGGCACCAGTGACGTCGCAATTCATTTCTGCAGCTGAGTGAACTGCTGCAACGTAAAATAGAGTGTTTTGCACAAGAACACAACACACGGCCCGGTCCAGAATCGAACTCACTAACTCTTGATTGTGATTCCGACACTCTAACCACTGAGATATGCATATGCACCTTCACTATATATATATATGTGTGTGTGTGTCTGTGTGTTTATATATATATATATATATATATAAACACACACACACATATATATATGTATATGTTTATGTTTATATATATATATGTATGCATGCTAATCGAAGTAATCATTATATCTCTCATGCCTCAAGCTTTCTTTATTTTGTATTCGTGATATCCATTCCATATTTCATTAATAAGCAGTTTATTGCTGTACTAACGTTGTCGAAGCTGTTGAAACATGTCTGCTGTTTGACGCAGTGCTATTGAAAGTTATCTTCAAGAAGCAGGAAGCAAAGCAATTCAAACACGCACACACACACACTTAAGAATTTTCACTAATACAGACTTGTAAAGCTTTTCTATGATCTATGATTCTAATTAGCTGTACTAGTTAAGAATATTAAGAGAATTTCTGTAAAACATTGTAGTAAATAATACTACATACTAATAAAGTCGATGTTAACACACTTTATGCGAGAGATAATTAAAAATGTAATTAAATTAAATAAGTAACGAGGAAAAGAACAATACAGTTTCAATTTTCCAACTAGTACAAGAAATGGTAGACTTTATTCGTTGTTGGGAATAACACCGCCACTTTCGGTATCTATTGTTCATTGAGCGGACGCCAGTTTCTTCCAAGCATATAAGCCAGATCTCTTTTGAGTATAACTCTATTTTCCCTCTAATCGTGAAGGCCCTATAAAGAGTCACGAGCCCTCTCTTTCATCTTGACTAAAAGATAAAAAATATTCTGGACAGGTTTTGATAGTACTCTGACCTCCTCAGCAAATTAATCTCCTTCAAAATAGTTGAAGGAGTGATGAAACGAAACGACCGCTGTGTAAATGTATAAAACTTAGCATTTGTATGTTTATGAAGAAAAAGAACTAGAATAACACAACATTGAAATACTTAGACGGGATGGGCAACAGCAAACTAGGATGACGTGGATATATCTCTTGCACAGAGCATTAAAAATTTCTTTTACTAAAAGTTAGTTTCAACTACGGTCAGGGACAAACTATATTTGATGGCAACCATTCAGCATGATTATTAGCACCTCACGAAACTGAGGTTGTTTAATTTTGATATATTCTTTATTTCAAATGCATTATGACCATGCTTAAGATTGTGTCTAGTATCAAATTTCCTAATGTATATTACTTTCCAAGACTGAGGGTACTTCAGTTGCTAAAAGTCATAAATCAAGTGGCCATACGTAGGGGCTCTCTAAATTGCCTTACTTATTCTGATGCTAAGTTTTCTTTATGGTTATCAAAAAAAAAATAACGGCGGTACGGTACAATCTTGTTCTTCAACTATTCTCTGACAGGAGTGCCACTCTATATATTTGCATTTTTGTTAATTTATTTGTTGTAACTGCTATAAATGGTTGGAGATTGGCAAACTCGTGATGAGGTATTTGTTCAAGCTCTTTATGTTCTAGTTTCAAATCCAGAAGAGGTCAATTTTGTTTTCATCTTTTCTGGATCGATAAAATAATGTACCAGTCAATTGCTAGCATCAACTGACTCCTACCTTTCATTTTGCACCTAAATCAGAAACTGTTGTTATTATTATTAATATTATTATCATTATTATCATTATTATTATGATTATTATTATATACGGCCCTTGTGGCCAATTAAGAAACCATTATTATGATTTTCATTATTGTTAAACCGGCTAGCTTGCAGAATCATTAGCACGCCGGACGGAATGCTTGGCGGTATTTCGCCTGTCGCTACGTTCTGAGTTCAAATTCCACCGAAGTCGACTTTGCAGTTCATCCTTTCGCGGTCGGTAAAATAAGTACCAGTTAAACACTGGGTCAATGTAATCGATTCATCCCCTTCCTCCAAACTGCTGCCCGTGTGGCAAAATTTGAAGCTATTATTATTATTATTATTATTATTATTATTGAAGGCGGTGACCTGGCAGAATCGTTAGCACGCCGAGCAAAATGCTAAGCGTTATTTCGTCCGTCTTTACGTTTTGTTTTCAAATTCTGCTGAGGCCGATACAGTGAAACACTGGACTCGAGGTAATCGACTAATCCCCTCCTGCTATAAATTTCAAGCCTTGTGCTTTTAGTAGAAAGGATTATTATTATTATCGTTATTATTAAGGCCGCGCGCTGGCTGAACCGTTATCACGTTGTACAAAATGTCAGTCTTTATATTCTGTGTTCAACTCTTGTTCAGATCATTTTTGATTTTCATTGCAATGGGAGTCGCTAAAATGAAGTGCTGGAGGCAGTCGATATAATCCACTAATCCCACAATTACTGGGCTTGTGACAAAATTTGAACAATTATTATCATCATCATTATAATTACTTGCAGTTGTTTGTTCAATCCCTAGTTCAAATCCCATCTCTTTGTTTGTATTCCCATTCAGCAAGTTATTTCTGGGGAATGGGTATTCGAAATATTGCGGGATCCATGACAACTAATCTAAATCCACCTCATTCAATATTCTTGCAATTACTGTTTGCGAAACAATTTGCCAAAGTTAATGGCGTGAAGAAAATCTGTTAAACGTCTTTCTGCAATTACACTGTTATATGAGCATTGCAATTATCACTACAAAAACAGCAGCAGCAGCGGTAATAGAAGTAGCAGCAGCAGTAGTAGTAGTAGTAGTAGTAGCAGGAGGAGGAGTAGTAGTAGTAGTGTTTGGGAGGAGTTACTTTTTTCATTCATTTTCTCAGTCCTATCAAGTATTAGCCTACCATTCAACCAGAATAACGAGCAAACGAACTTATTGCACAACTAATTAAACAGAGAAACAGTACGATTTTAGGTCCTTGTCTACAATAATACGCGGAATCATTCATGGACTGAAAAACAAACTCAACAATCCAGAAAATGACCTGCAACAAAGTACCCTGATTACGTTACCTATATGATAAGTATTGAAAGTGAAAATAAGAACTTTCTAATATATAATTTTTTTTAATTATTTCTAATTTAAGCAAAAGGTCGACAGTTTTGTGGAACGAGGCTTAACCGATTTTGTTGATCCCAGTATGGTACTGGAGTATTATTCTGTCTTACAGAAAATTAAAGTTGATCTCGGCAGGATTTAAAATCTGAAATTTAATGAGGAAAAACATATTTTTGTGATCATCTAAAGCAGTAAACCTGTTTTATATAGTTTTAAATATATTTTCTAAACATAAGGCGGTGAGCTGCAAAAATTGTTGTTAGCACGCTGAGTTCAAATTCCGCCGAGATCAACTTTGTTTCTCATCTCTTCGAGGGAGATAGAAGAGGTAGAAGTGAAATCGACCTGAATCTCCCTCAAAATTGCTGGTTTTGGGCCAAAATTTGAACACTATATATTTTCTAAATACAATTAGTTGATATATTTCGATAAAATTACTCGTTATGGATAACAATGTATGTTAAAGGCGATATGCAATTATTTAATAATATATAAAGAGAAAATCTACATATAACAACTGAAATACTTTTTGGAGTCAAGAAACAAAACACGTATCTTCTTAGCCGTACATCTTATACTATCAATGTTGGCTCGATGTCGGTGCCCGGGAGAGAAAGCATGTGCGCAGGGTCAATACGATTCAATATTTATACACTATTATAAGAGTGGCTCTGTGGTAAGAAGCTTGCTTCCCAACCACATGGTTCCGGGCTGAGTCCCACTGCGTGGCACCTAGGGCAAGTGTCTACTACTATAGACTAGGGCCGACCAAAGCCTTGTGAGTAGATTTGGTAGACGGAAACTAAAAGAAAACCGTAGGGTACACATATATATATATATATATATATTTATTTATTTGTGTCTGTGTTTGTCCCCACCATCGCACGATAACCGAAGTTGGTGAGTTTACGTCCCCGTAACTTAGCAGTTTGGTAAAAGAGACCGATAGAATATTCATTAGGCTTACAAATAAGACCTGGAGTCAATTTGTTCGACTAAAAACGGTGTTCTAGCATGGCCACAATCAAATGACTGAAACAAGTAAAAGAATGAAAGTATACACCAAGATACACTATATAATCATACACGTATTGACATGCATGCACACACACACACACACACACACACACACACACACACACACATACATACATACGTAAATGTGTGAACATCTCTGGATCTTTTTTAAAACGGGGCCACATTTTTCATTAACGAAACACTTTGAAACTTGGAACACTGGTAGAATGTGTCATATAAAACATCTTTTTCTCTTAGTCTTCTTTAAAAAAAAAAGAAATCCCTAAGTTATTCCATGTTAAAGTTGTCGTATTTCTGTAATTTCAACCAATCAGTGACGTCCATTCAGCCGATATACATTAAGTGCCGACTACATAAACAAACGATTCTGAAACAATTCTATCGGTGATAGGGTTAGGGTTAGGGTTAGGGTAAAACAGCAAATTTAAAAAGAAAAAAGCAAATAAAACGAAGAAATAAAAAGAAAATGAAAAAAGCAAATTTAAAATGAAAAAAGCAAATAAAACGAAGCTATGGCTTAATCAGCCAAAGGAGTAAATGTAAACAACTGAATACTTGTCAGTGATTGGTTGAAATTATCGAAATAAGACAATTTTTTACATGAAATAAATTCGAATACAAAAATATTTTTCTGTTCTATAACACAAAATAGATAAGTATACGAAGTTTGAAAGTCTTTCCGTACCAAAAACACTACGTAAAACATTAATGAAAAATGTGGCCCCCGTTTTAAAAAAGATCCACATCTCTTTCAAAATCATCGACAAGGAGAATATTTACGAACTAATTTGAAAGCTGCAGTGGCTCCATCCTGGTTCTAAATGTTTAAGAAGTAATCTGGGAGAGCTGGGATTTTTTGGACGAAGAACGCAACCCTCTGACAGGCATCTTATAAATACGATCTGTAAACCCAACAGCAAAAGTAAGTAAGGTTTATAAAGTGCAACATGTAACGTTTATCGTTGTTTTTATCAAATTTCAGTGTTGAAGTTTTCCTCTTTGTAGGAATAAGTGGGTACAAACGCTAAATAATAAACGCGGCATTCATGTTACTGTGTAGATATGTTATATAGCAGACAGTAAATAACGAAAGCCGCATATATATATATATATATATATATATATATATATATATATATATATATATATATATATATATAATACAAACATAGTGATGTTCTTATAAACGTTTCCTTATTTGAGCGACGTAACTAGCTATACCTTCTCTCTGTTTATCCGAGCCAACTTCATAAAATACCTGCCAACTTGCTTGCTTACTTGCTTGTTAAACAGAGAGACACCTACCCAATCATTATCATACATGCAGACACATGCACACAATCATCTATACATATATATATATATATATATATATATATATATATATATATATATATATATATTTGCAAACAGACATTGCACTATAAATACATATATACATCTTTCCATAGGAGTCCCTTTCCATTCATACGTGTGTCTGTGTAGGTGTTGCTTTGTGTGAGTACGCGTATGTATAAACAAAGTATTGTTGCATATGTACGTCTCAAGTCTGTATTCGTGTGTGTCAATCGGTATATTTCTGAGCATGTATATGTGTAAATGTTTACAAAAAGATACGAACGTTTTCATTAGTGTAGATAGAAGGAGGCAATATACACATCCTATCAAATAACTATGTGTATTTTCTGAGAAACTGCCACCATTACCGATTCACAATCTTTCTTGCGTATAAGCAAACAGACACAATACTCTCAAATGTGTTTCGTTATTTGCTTAATTTAACTGATAAAGCTTCTTTGAATCTTATCTTATCGAATATGAAGGCAAATGACTTTCATTTCATATAAAGTGATGATGCTATATGAACATTCTATGGCTTGAATATCGTCTTAATATTATATAAGGAGACAAAGTAAATAAATGTCACGTAGAAAAAAAAATGATTTTCAATGAAGTATATATATTGCTCGTTAATTAGCTTTTCCTAAAATTGAAAATATACTCTACGTAAATTTGATGTGACATTACATATATATTATTTTCTTGCATCACCGTATTAATAATTTCTAAAGGAAAATTATCATCAGTGTGTGTGTGTGTGTGTGTGTGTGTGTGTGTGTGTGTGTGTGTGTGTGGAAAGAGAAAGAGAGAGGGAATAAGGATTTTGTTCAAGATTTTAATTCCATTTACCATGTTTTCATTTCTTCTAAGGGAGTGGCTAGTTGTTAAGTTGGTTAACTTGAAATAACATTAGAGTTAGTTAACCGTAGTGATAATTGATAAATTAGTCGGATAAGTATTACACTCTAAGGGTAGGGGGTTCTCAAACCAAGATTCTCAAGAGAATTTGCAGGGTTATGAAAACACTGGAAATTTTATGTAATCACAACGGACTAAGGGCACTCTGCGCGACTAGAAAACACATGGGTTTCCAGCAATATTTATAAACAAAGACATTTCACAGTCAAGAGCAGCATAGATAAAATTAGTGGGAGCGCTGCTTCAGAAAATTTATAGCCGTTGTTTTAATATTGTGTAAAAAGAAATAAACATATAAAAAGAAAATTTATACATAAACTTCATTGGTTCGTGTTTTGGCTACTGCCGGGTAGTGTATTTGATTTTTTCACTGAACACAACCACGAATTCTCCCTTTTTCTCCCTTCTTCTCTCCCCCCACCATCTAAATCACAAAATAGGTGGGTGCAGCAACATTGAAGCTGGAAGCAGGATAATAATCTAATTCTACACTTTTTCACATTCATGAATATAAACACGTGTTTAAGCACAACACACGCGGAGTCAAAAATACACTACCTTTAACCCAGTGCTCTTTCTCCCTAGTGTGAAGCTTCCTATTTCGGAATTGTGAACATGTGCACAACAGCCAAACACCGCGTCGTTGGAACTGTGGAACACAGTTCTATACAAGGATTTTTGTATCTTCTTCATAAATTAGGGGATGGTTACTGACATTAAGCTTAAGGATTATATAATGTACAAGTATAAAGTAAGAATTAAAGATAAAAAGACTCATTATATTGAATGTTATCGATGATATCGAGTGGAAACAGGGAGTGCTGCAGTTCCTATACACGAGCCTCCACTGATCAAGAGTTTTTACTTAGACACTGGGCGTGCCTTTCTGAAATTGGGTTTAGAAGTGAGTCACTTGTTTCAGAGAGCCAGGCAAATCTATTTCATTAAAACGTATCATATAATAAAATGAAATACATTTCTTACAAAGATACAAGGCTAGAAATTTGGTAGGTGGTAAGAGTTGATTATATCGAATGTAGTACTTGGTTTGTACTTTATTTATCAACCACGGAAGGATGAGAGGTTAAGTTGACGAAGACGTAATTTGGACTCTTTAAATTAAGTTAAATTAAATTATACCGAATAATATGTGTCTAAGTTGTCCAGCCATTTTCCTCTATATTCTTTACGCGGGTAACGCACACACTACCGGGTATGGTGAAGAAGTACGCCAGGAAAACACCTTTGTAAACTGCTGTTTTGCATTCAAAAGAAAATGGTTAGAAGATAATTATCTGGAATGGTGAAATAATTTGTAGGATATGGTTAGCAGAAATATTATATGAGAACAGGAGAAAAATAGTGTTATAGTTTTAAAAGTATTAACTTTGAAGGTTATTATGTGTCTTATTATTACCAAATTGTAAGAGGACGAGCTGGCAGAATCGTTAGCACACCGGGCAACGCCCATCGCTACCTTCTAAGTTCAAATTCCGTATCCGCTTCGTTATAAAAATGTTATCAAAATCCTTCTTCGTAGTTTATTTGTTCCGTTGAATAAAAGTACATTTTTTATGATTATATATATATATATATATATATATATATATATATATGTGTGTGTGTGTGTGTGTGTGTGTGTGTGTGTGAATTAGTAGAAGTAGTAGTAGTAGTGCTCTTGAACCCACTCGCCTGATGACGTGCTGGTACACAGCTATTGTTAGATCATATTCAGAATGTGTACAGTATGTGAAACACTCAACAATTACCAGCTGATATTAATGTACAGAAGCAATTGTAGTGATTTGGATTAAAGCCTGTTCATTTAATTCTCTTGTATGGATTTTGAGGATATTAATGAATGTCCACATATTTTTCCAGTAAAAGGGGGACTCCTACCGTATGATAGCACATGGTAGCCAATGCCCGCAGAATCGCTTAGTAAAGTACACTATAAGGTCATTACCTAAATGATATTAAATTATATATATATTACACACACACACACACACACACACACACACACACACACACACACAAATAAATATGTATCTATGATTCCATGAATGCGAACAATTACGACTATACTTGGTATAGAGAAGTTCTAGACTATCTATATTTTTATTGTTAACTGTGTTGAGTTGTTGGCTGTATGCACTTGAACTAAACCAGAACACAATGGCGCAAGAAACGAATTTTGCTTATAATAAACAGCGCACAATACTGTGGCCTTGAATACATGCTTCAGATTGATCATACTTCATTACCTTTCAAGAAGTTTGCGTACAATCTGCTTTATAAATCGATGTTTTAGTAATATTTTAACGAAAGATACCAGTTGTACGGGATGAATATCACATAGGTCTAATTAGTAATATGTTTCAAATTTGTGAATTAAATTTCTGGTCACAATTAATCCATGGTAGCATAGCGTATTGGAGCGAATTCTAATCTGCAGTTTTAACAAGGTTTTAACCCTTTGACATTCAGATTTCTCTGTCAAACGCATTAGTTATTTTTAGTATGGCATTGTAAGGTAGGTGCGAGAGGCTGGATACGGCCAGTTTGAATATAAAACAGGTAGAATATTTCGGTTGGATATGGCTGCTTTAAATGCTAACCAACTAAATAGTATTTTGACGACTCAGATTGTTTTCAATGTTCCTTTTGTTTTAATCTTCTTTGTTCTAACTGAACTGTTGTCATATGGGGGAATCACTATGAACGGTTTTGATCGATCAAACTGACCGCAGTATTTTAGTCGTTGGTACTTATTCTATCGCAGCCTTTCTTTGACGAACCGTTAGTTACTGATATTAAAATACTAAAATTGGTTTTCAAACGGTGAGAAAAAACACAAAAACGCATCCAACATACACACACACATCTCGTTAGCCTACATAACTCTTTAAGGAGCATAGGGCTGGTTTCCTGGTTTCTCTGCGTATATATTCCCCCCTAGATGGGATGCTAGTCTATTGCAGGATTACTCATTTTTATCAGCTGAGTGGACTGGAGCAATGTGAAATGAAGTGTCTTGCTCAAGGACACAACGCATCGCCCGGCCCAGGAATCGAAACTACAATCTTACGATCGCCCTAACCACTACATCATGCGCCTCCACACAAATATACATGTGTGTGTGCATGTTAGTGTAGCTACGTCTATAAGAAACTTACTTTACAACCACATGGGTTTCGGTTCAATCACACTGTGCAAGTGTTTACTCGTATAGCCGGGTCAACCAACGCCTTGTGGGTAGAATTGTTAAACGGTAACATAAGTACATAAATACACACATACACACACGTACGTACAACAGTCTTGATAGTTCTTAGTGCGAAAGGAAATATACGACGACAAGGGTTCCAGTTGATTCAGTTGATCCGATCAACAGCTTCCTCGTGAAATTAGCGTGCAAGTGGCTGAGCACTCCACAGACACATGTCCCCTAAACGTAGTTCTCAGGGATATTCAGCGTGACACAGTGTGACAAGACTGGCCCTTTGAATCACAGGCACAACAGAAACAGGAAGTAAGAGTGAGAACAAGTTGTGGTGAAAGAGTACACCAGGGTTCGCCACCATCCCCTGTCGGAGCCTCGTGGAGTTTTAGGTGTTTGTACTTTATTTATCCTATGACCGCGAGTCCGCTGCCCTAACCACTGAGCCGTTGCGCCTCCACGAAATGTTATGTAGCAACTACAAGGATGTAAAGACACGTGGTTTTAGACTGAATAAATTATCTGAAAATAAAACACCTGCAATCGTATTACTAACAAGTAAAATGACATTGCTTTTATTTTGTTATATTCTTAAACGTTAAGATGTCAACAAATGTCTGAAATAATAGCGTAATACGATCTCAAATAATTACAAGTCATAATCGAATCGCTGTATAAGTGACCTACATGAACACCGGAGCTGCTGAATATAGAAACCAAATCTCCTACAAACTCATACCCAGCAAACTTGGAAAGTAAAGGACACACTGAATAATGTAATGCAGATATGCATTGCTAGGGACTGGGACGAGTTTCTGTTGAACTGCTTTTGATCATAGATCTGCTTATTCATGACTAACCTGGGACTATCCGTAGTAGTTTACTTGTTGTTGGCACTCCGTCGCTTACGACGACGAGGGTTCCAGTTGATCCGATCAACGGAACAGCCTGCTCGTGAAATTAACGTGCAAGTCGCTGAGCACTCCACAGACATGTGTACCCTTAACGTAGTTCTCGGGGATATTCAGCGTGACACAGTGTGACAAGGCTGGCCCTTTGAATTACAGGCACAACAGAAACAGGAAGTAAGAGTGAGAGAAAGTTGTGGTGAAAGAGTACAGCAAGGTTCGCCACCATCCCCTGCCAGAGCCTCGTGAGGCTTTAGGTGTTTTCGCTCAATAAACACTCACAACGCCCGGTCTAGGAATCGAAACCGCGATCCTATGACCGCGAGCCTGCTGCCCTAACCACTGGGCCATTGCGCCTCCACAGTAGTTTACTACTACAACTAAATTGATTTGTACCATAATATTAAGAAAACAGCTAAACGGATAAAGCACGCAGTTTTAAAGTTTAGGATGATGTCCGTGATGTTATAAGGGAAAACTCAGCGTTGTATGTCATCTCAGTACAGCAATCTCCCTCTTGAGTACGCATCTTGAACCTAATCGGTTATGTGTACTTAGCTGGTAGGTGCATACATAGCAACAGCCGTAGCAAATCAGTTGCGCGAATGTATGCGCGCAGTTAATCACAGCGAGGCTCACGTATGCACACAGTTTTAGACCGTATTGTCAAGCAAAGGAAAAGGGAAGCGTTTGAATGAATCCCAGAGATTGGATATCATTGTTAAGTTGAGCAAGCAGAATCATCCGAGAAAGCGAGCTCTTGCACGAGAGCATGAAGTGAGTGAAGCTACTATCCGAAAGATTTGGGAGAACCGGGAAGCGATGCAAAACGTTCTGATTTGATGTCTGAGGAGGTCAAAACGCTGATAAACTTGAACCTGGGATTCTTGAGGATTTTGCGTGTACTTATCTGCGTTGCGTACTTAAACAGGGAAGTGACTGTACTTTAACTGATGACAAAATTCTGACAGATTGCTCTTTCGGCGTCAACGTATAGGTTCTTCATAATGACAATGTGCCGGCTAAAATTTGTAAACATTCTGTGTAGCACAGTGTACTATATTAATTTTTGGTGTTTATACCTCGTCTGAATTTCGGTTATTATTCCGTTTACATTTTACATCATCTAGATTTATCTATCTCAACAGAGCTATCACGTGAAACTGACACGAAATTACACTCTCGCGTTTAAGAATTATTTCCTATTACATAACCCCTATCGCGTCTTTTAAATATGAAGTCTAACTTGTAAAGGATTGTCTGCTAAATTATTTACATCAAAACAAACGGTTTTCGAACTTTACCACATTGTGACTTTGTTCATGTATAGAATGAAAGTGTTGCATGTTACTTATGAAGTGACTTCAATGACTATATTTAAAATAGTTTCCTTTTCGTAGCGTGCTCACGAAGGTAACCTTATGTACATATTACGTATTAACTATCAGAAGCATATGTCTGTTCCAGGAAATACATACATACATACATACACACATACATGCACAAACGCACGCATGCAGGCACATCTCAAAAGTCAATAACACCATTTTACCGTGTTATTTGTGTGGACACTACCCACTTGTACGATGCGCAATCGGGTTAAAGCCATTAAAAACTGCATAATGTAATCTAAATAGTACTAGATTGAGTATATAGATGTGTCAACATTTGTGTCTAGAAAGAAATCTTTTAAAACTGGGGTCTATTTACTTTTGACGTGTCTGTGTACACATGCGCGGGCACACACACACGAACACGTGTGTGTGTGTGTATACATGCGTGTGTACACACACACACACGTGTGTGTGTGTGTGTGTGTGTATGTGTGTGTGTGTGTGTGCGTGTGTGCACACACACACGCGCACACATATATATATATATATATATATATATATATATATATAGGTGCAAGAGTAGCTGTGTGGTAAGTAGGTTGTTTACAAACCACATGATTCCGGGTTCAGCCCCACTGCGGGGCACCTTGGGCAAGTGTCTTCTACTATAGCCTCGGGCCGACCAAGGCCTTGTGAGTGGAAGCCCGTCGTATATATATATATATATATACATATATATATATATATATATATATATATATATATATATATATATATATATATATATATGTATATATATATATATGTTTGTACATACACACACATGTTCTGGCTAAATAATTCATGTGTTTATTTGGGAGTGTTTATGTATGCACGCATTATATATTATTTAACATTCTTGAAACCAATCAGAGAATAAGAATAACTGGAATACTCTTAAATTGCCATCTCACCTGCCCTTATGTAATAGAAAACATGTCTCAATTTGTGAAAGTAATTTTGGAGATGAAGGATTTATTGGAGCCGATGCTGGATATATTCAAAAGATAAGCGTAGTCTCACCTTATTTTATTTCCGTAACGGTTTTAGCGTTTAACATTGTCATTACGCAATCATACACTCACGTACCTTCGACAAGCACATAGACATACAGTGTGAAATGTGTTTTGAGTTAACGGCAAGATGTGGGCGGAGTTTAATCGTCTTCTCCACGTTATTAACTCTTGTCACGTGTCTTATCTCTCAACCTATCTCTTGTAGTACATATAGTTTTAAGTTTTTTCATATTACTATTAGTATTATTTCTCCCATTTATTTTGCATTTCATTCCTCCCTCAGTAACTCACAGTTCTATTGCCAGCTTTCTACGTACATCAAGCTGTCACACAACCTCGCTCTTCATTCCTGGTGGTAGGACAGACACACACACACACATATGTATATATACACATATATAAGATGAGTTTCATTCGGTTTCTGTCTACTAGATTCACTCACAAGGCTTTGCTCGGCTTGAGGATATAATTGAAGGCACTTGCCCAAGTTTCCACACAGTGGTTCGAACCCCCAGCTAAGGAAGCAAACGTCATTCCACATGGCCACGCATTTATATATATATATATATATATATATATATATATATATATGAAAGAAGATTTTAAAATGCACTTATTTTAAAGATATTTATTTACTTAACCGGTTTCACTTTTTTAGAAAAAGATTAACAAAAGTCTTTGAGAATAATAAAAAATGTTTAAAAACAGTTTGAGTATTAAAATGCACATATACATTCTTTGATGATAAAATATATTTAAAGTATAAAGCTTTGTATGAACTTTGTAGTGTTACATACTGATTATCACACATTCTCTGATAATAAGATGAAAATGTTTAAAACAGTGTAAGTATGAAAATACATATATGGAAAAATACATATACATATTCTTTGATAATCGAATAAAGTTGAGGAGGAACTGACCTGGCTTTTTTCTCTTGTGTATATTGAGGGAATGTTTTGCTGTCTTAAGAGACAGTATGACTGGCTAGCTGGGGTGGAAGGGAAGAAGAGTTAAAAAGGATTTTTTTATTTTTGGTTGGTCTGTGACTTAGTCTGTCATGGTTCACTGGTTTTGGGGACTGGTTTTGTGCACATCTCTATGTGTGTGTATATATTTGTGTTTGTGTTCGTGTGTGTGTGTGTGCCGTTTTTATTGGTCCCAGAGTTTATTGTGGAATGTGTATATGAGTGTGTGTTTGAGTGTTTTTTGTGTCGGTGGGGATGTTAGGTGTGTGTACGTGAGAGTGTGCGTATATCTCTTTGTCTGAGTATGTATGTGTTGTTTTGATCGTCCTTGTGGTGTGTGAGAGCAACCGTATGTATGTGTGAGAGTGTGTACGTATGTGTGCGTGTGTGTGTGTATGTGCGTGGGAGTGTTTTGTGTGAGTGTGGGAGTGTGTGTGTGTCTCTCTGTCTGAGTGGGTGTGTTGTTTTAAATATCCTTGTGGATATATAGGAATAGGAGAGTTGGAAAATATTTATAGTCTCAGTTAGTCAAGCTTGGGAATCCAGCAGGAAAGTGTAATGACGGATGCTTCTGATAGGACCCTATGAAGGAGGAGATGCCTGAGAACGCTACCCCAAAAACCTTTCGTGAATAGTGGGTGGCAAAAATGGATGGATGAATGGAATGCATTTTTGAGGGCGATTTAGCCGCTTTCTGTAATTAAATCGACTAAGACCCTTATAAAATATAGTGCCCCAGCATGACCACATTCCTATCACTAGAAACAGTAAAAATGTAAAATAGCATATCGCAGTAATACACAGAAAGAAACTAACAATTATTCCTCGCAGGCGAATATGAACCCGGTAGCATGTACCATGCTTTTACAAATTGTTTTAGATGTCTATGTATTCGCAAGCAGTCTCAAACACCGTCACAGCTCCCCCACACTTGACTTAATGAAACCTTCAAGATACCACTGCTTGAGGAAAGAGGGCTGCACTAGCACTCAACGGGTAGTCATTTTAGCTTAGAAAATTAGAGCAACGTCGTTAAATGAAATACCAGGCATAAAGGCACAGCGTGTTACCCTGGACGGGAATCGAACCCACGATATGCTGATCGTAAATCGAATACCCAAACTGCTAGTCAGGCCACAGTACAGTAAATGTACTGTACGTTTATTATTCTAATTAAAGGAAACAGCAATCTATAGACGTTACATAACTATAGACAATGTCGCTGATACTGAATGAACGAAATCAATCAAAGAAAAACAAAAGTATTTTTATGTCAGATGATATTAAATTAGGTTTCCACCGACCATCTTTGAATTGATGGGTTGAGAGGGTTACAACAATATTTCTAGTGTTTGGAGTTTGGAAAATTCAGATTATAAATAACATGAAATGGTCGTCTAATAGTAATTGTACATATGGGAAAGTTCAATGTTGAGAGAAACGTCTTCAATGATTAATTAAAATTATGATAAATGATAGTTCTTGGTTAATGTTGTCAAAATTATATTACTAATAATGACATTTGTTTCATTTATGAATATTTTATTTAACATGTGCTTCTGAAGATGAAAATTTCCTGCTATTTATAAGAAAGAAAATAATTAGTTAAGACCACGTAAACGAGACATTGTATGTAAGTGTGTCTGCAAGTGTTTGTATTCGCGTGCGTGTATATATATATATATATATATATATACACATATATATACCATACACGCCGCACACACAGATAATTTATACACATGTATACATATATATATATATATACATATATATACTTATACACACACATGTACATATATATGCTTATACAAATTTATGCTTATATATATATATATATATATATATATATATATATATATATATATATATATATATACGTATACACACACGTATACATAAACACATAAGTATATAAAGACGGACAGACAGATAGATAGATATGTTTCTGTATTAGCCACACAGGGCTATATATATATATATATATATATATATATATATATAGATAGATAGATAGATAGATAGATAGACAGATAGATAGGCATGCACGGAAATATATACACACATACATTTTTGTGCGTAAAACAGAATGGATATTATAAATTCATGAAAATGGTTGAGTAAGTTCGTGTGCGTACGTGTGTGTGTGTGTACGCGCGCGTGTGTGTGTGTGTGTGTGTGTGCGTGTACGTGTGTGTGTGTGTACGTGAATACAGTTGCCAACGAATATTTTTATAGTTATTAATAACCAAACTTTATCTGAAGAGATCAATAACTCTGTCAGCCGCCATGCTTTTATCAGAGTCTCTGTCCCCGGAGTTTTCTGTCCTCTATCTCACATTTGTATGCCTATGTGTGTCTACACATATACATACGTCATTAGCAATCTAGAAATATGCTTAACGAAATTAGTTTACTTATCTTTATATTTTACTTGGCATTCCACTAGCATCGAATTTACCTTTGACTCTTCCGGGGGTCCATAAAACAAAGGCAGTATTTTATTTTATTCTTTTTTTTTTACTTGTTTCACTTATTTGATTGCTGCTAAGCTGGAGCACCGTCATGAAGTGTTTTAGTCGAACAAATCGGCCCCAGGACTTATTTTTAAGCTTAGTACTTTGGTACTTAAGATCTTTTTTCTAGAAACCTCATAGAATAGAAGAAACACTCTCCAGAGAAATCTGAAAAATGAAACAAAATGTTATACTAATCTTCATTTTTGTCTTTTAATTTTTACTTGCTTTAGTCATTGGACTATGGCCATGTTGGAGTACCACCTTGAGGAGATTAGTCGGACAAATCGACCCCAATACTTATTTTTGAGTCTGGTGCTTTAATTGGTCTCTTTGGCTGAACTGTTATGTTAGAAGAACGTAAACAAACCAGCACCGGTTGTCAGGTGGTGGCGATAGATGACAAACACAAAACCAAACACACAAGAGACAGGTTTTCACACATTTTTCGTCTGCCAAATACTCACAAAGCATCGGTCGACCGGAAGCTATAGTTGAAGAAACTTGTCCAATGTACCAGGCAATGGGATTGAACTTGAAAACAAAGTGAGCTTCTTAAACACATCGAATTTCCTTCGCCTACAGGAGACGAAAGTAATTCTTAGAACCACGATACATACAATGTGTGTTAAGTGACTCTATACGACAAATCTTATATTGAACATTGAGGTAGTTCTTAGAAGCAGGTTTATATAATATACAGCGTGTAGATCTTTAGAATATCTCGAAACACGAGTTGAATGCGATCCTTCAGAACAAAGTAGCACATGATATGTTTCACGTGACGCTTTACAAGTAACACTTTTATGCATATCTCATGACATAGTTGCACAAGTCTACTTCTATGTATCACAACCAGCTGTGAATTCCGATTTGTTAACCAGGGAGTATTTGAGGATATCGCTAGTGGGGGGAAAGCATAAAAGGCCGAACTTGAAAGTGAGTGATACATCCTTGAAAGGTTAACTTTTATAAAATATCTAAATGAGTTAAATGATACAATGAAAAACAATATCGGTATTCTGAAAATAAATAAAAGGAACTGTTAAATTTATATGAAAACAACAGTTTTTAATAGAAAGTCGTAGATGTATGCGCGATAATGTCTATATGTATATGATGAGTTTGGAATCGCCTCTTAGATATAATTGTTCCTAGGTCTACTCTGACTTGTCGGGATCCCAGCTATGAGTTAAATCAACATATTATGGCTTGCTTATGCATGTGAAGACAAGATCCAGTGAAATTTGCAGAAGAAACTTTCACTCATCAACGCAGAAGGTGGCTGCAGAAACGCATCGTCGAATGCAGAGAGGAAGATGAGACAAGCAAAACATCTTAGTGATCGACTGCATCTGTTTCTATCCCCAGTCGTCTTGACCTGGTTTTGCCACTGGATTTAAGATGGTCACGGACACGAAAGTAGGGTTACCGAATGTACAACTGTTCTTCACTTTAGTATTCGCGCAAGTAGTCGTCCATCCTTAAGGCTCACTAAATGGTCCCGGTCGCTCCGACGGACCAACATGCATGTATGCATGCATGGACGTTATTTATTTAGATAATTATTCCGATATTCTAACAAATACAAAGATAGAGACGGGGGTGAGAGAAAAGATGGAACGAGCGAGAGAGTAACGGGACGACAATGTATATAGAAGGGTACAAAGAAAATATTTTGCATACGATTATATGTCCGACACTGCATGCTTGTATATATATATATATATATATATATATATATATATATATATATATATATATATATATGCCGGAGTAAGCACATAAATGCGCAACATATATATGTATGTATTATTTATATTTGTGTCTATCAAACAACCCACAGAAAGCAATTAGCTAAGAATCATCTGTCAGCCGTTCCTGTCGACTAAAAACTTGGATTAATGTTTGTTTTTTCTTTTTGT